>NC_138164.1:23423511-23520557 GCF_964165515.1 Mesoplodon bidens | reverse complement strand
CCTTGGGCCAGGTTAGGGAAGATTTCAGCCACATAGGTTTTCTGTCTTTTCTCTTTTTCTTCTCCTTTTGAGACCCCTATAATGTGAATGTTAGTATGCTTAGTGTTGTCCAAGAGGTCCTTAAACTATCCCCATTTAAAAAAAAATATTTCTTCTTTTTGTTTTTTGGTTTGGGTGATTTTCACTGCGTTGTCTTCCAGATTGCTGATCCATTCTTCTCTAATCTGCTGTTGATGCCTTCAAGTATATTTTTTATATCAGTTATTATATTCTTCAGTTCTTACTGGTTTGTTTTTATATTTTCTGCCTCTTTGTTGAAGTTTTCACTTGAGTTCATCCATTCTTTTTCCAGTTTTGGTGAGCATCTTTATGACTATTTCTTTGAATTCCTTATCTGGAAGACTGCTTATCTCCATTTCATTTAGTTCTTTTTCTGAGGTTTTGTCTTGTTCTTTCATTTGGTAGATATTCCTTTATCTTCTCATTTTTCCTAACTCTCTTAT
Source organism: Mesoplodon bidens (assembly GCF_964165515.1). Taxonomy (NCBI): domain Eukaryota; kingdom Metazoa; phylum Chordata; class Mammalia; order Artiodactyla; family Ziphiidae; genus Mesoplodon; species Mesoplodon bidens. Next base: position 23,520,054 of record NC_138164.1, on the reverse strand, counting down.
GTTTGTTTCTGTGTATAAAGTATATCAGCTGTGTCTCCCAGTTTTAAAGAGTGGTCTTATGTAGATGGTGTCCTGTGGGGCCAAGTTTTGCAATCCCCCCTTGTCACCAGAGCCAGGTGCTCTAGCAGTATCTCCTGCGCGGCCTGCATATGCCCTCTGTTGTGGTTGGGCCATTATTCCTGTGGATGTGTTTGGCCCCTAGGCCAGCTGGCTGGGTGGCTTTGATATGACTGTTGTGGACACCTTGGTGGGTGGGGCCCATCTTTGGCTGTCTCTGAGCCCTGGCTGTGACTGCTACATGTGTGCTGGTGAGTGGGTCTGGCCCTATGCTTGGCTGGCTGGGACTGCTTTGGGCACACTGATGTGTGGAGCTGGCCCCCAGTGTGACTGGCTATGAGCCCCGGCTGCAACTCTTGCAGGTGCGCTGTTGTGTGGAGCTTGCCCTTTGGAGTGGGAGCTGCTTTGGAGGGGTGCTAGGCAGGGCAGGTTCTTAGGGGGGCATTGCAGCACAGTGCATGGTATTAGCTAGGTTGATGGAGAGGTGACAGACATGGTGCCACTAGTGCCAGGCCAGCTAGGTAGAAGGAAAAAAAAATGGTGCTTGCCAGTGCTTTTGTCCCAGGAGAAAGTTCTACCAAATCCATGGCATACACCATAAAATTAGTCAGTGAATCTTCTTGTATTACCCAAGTGCTTTTTAAGCTCCTGCCTCTGTGCTGGGACTTGGAGTGAGTGAGCTAGTATGCAGGCCCTTCAACAGGAGTCTCAGTTTCCCACAGCTGATTTCCTCCAGCTCTCCCACACGTAAGCTCCATGACTTTTCAAAGCCAGATGTAATGGGAGCTGATCCTCCTGGTCCAGGTTTCCCAGGCTGGGGAACCTGATGTGGGGCTTGGACTCATGGCTCCTCAGGGGAGACCTCCATAGTTGTGACATCCCTCCCACTTGTGTGTCACTGTATCATGGGTGTAGGTTTTGATTAGACTATGTCTCTGCCTTTCCTACCAGTCTCAGTATGGTCTTTTCTTTATATCCTTTAATTATAAAAAATCTGTTCTGCTAGTCTTCAGTTTGTTCTCAGAGATAGTTATTCTGTGTGTAGTTGTAGTTTTGATGTGTCTGTAGGAGGAGGTGAGCTCAGGATCTTCCCACTCCACCATCCTGATGCACACTCCTTGAACAGTCAATGGATAGAAGTTTTGTATTAATTCCTAAAGGCCATTCCTGATCTTGGAGTTTGATGGGAGGATAAAGCTGATTCCTAATTTTCAAGTGTTTAGGGTTACTACTCCTGTGTGAAATACTTTTCAGTGAATAAGGAAACCTCTTTGTGGGGGGTGAACTTTTACTCACTCCTGTGTTCTTTGTGGAGTATAAAGTGGCTAAGCTTTATTGCCCCTTCTTTTGTAAATTAAAAAAAAATTTTTTTTACATCTTTATTAGAGTATAATTGCTTCACAATGTGATGTTAGTTTCTGCTGCACAACAAAGTGAATCAGCTATATGTATCCCCATATCCCCTCCCTCTCGAACCTCCCTCCCACCCTCCCTATCCTGCCCCTCTAGATTGTCACAAAGCATCGAGTTGATCTCCCTGTGCTATGCAGCTGCTTCCCACTAGCCATCCATTTTACATTTGGTAGTGTATATATGTCAGTGCTACTCTCTCACTTCATCCCAGCTTCCCCTTCCCCCACTGTGTCCTCAAGTCTGTTCTCTACGTCTGCATCTTTATTCCTGCCCTGCCACTAGGTTCATCAGTACCGTTTTTTTAGATTCCATATATATGTGTTAGCATACGGTATTTGTTTTTCTCTTTCTGACTTACTTCACTTTGTATGACAGACTCTAGGTCCATCCACGTCATTACAAATAACTCAATTTCGTTCCTTTTTATGGCTGAGTCATATGACATTGTATATATGTGCCACATCTTCTTTATCCATTCATCTGTTGATGGACACTTAGGTTGGTTCCATGTCCTGGATACTGTAAGTAGTGCTGCAGTGAACATTGTGATACATGTCTCTTTTTGAATTATGGTTTTCTCAGGGTATATGCCCAGTAGTGGGATTGTTGGGTCGTATGGTAGTTCTATTTTTAGTTTTTTAAGGAACCTCCATACTGTTCTCCATAGTGGCTGTATCAATTTACATTCCCACCAACACTGCAGGAGGGTTCCCTTTTCTCCACACCCTCTACAGCATTTACTTTCTAGATTTTTTGATTATGGCCATCCTCACCGGTGTGAGGTGATACATCCTTGTGGTTTTGATTTGCATTTCTCTAACAGTTAGTGATGTTGAGCATCTTTTCATGTGTTTGTTGTCTGTATGTCTTCTGGGGAGAAATGTCTCTTTAGGTCTCCTGCCCATTTTTGGTTAGACTTGTTTGTTTTTTGATACTGAGCTGCAGGAGCTGCTTGTATATTTTGGAGATTAATCCTTTGTCAGTAGCTTCGTTTGCAAATATTTTCTTCCATTCCAAGGGTTGTCTTTTCATCTTGTTTATGGTTTCCTTTGCTGTGCAAAAGCTTTTCAGTTTCATTAGGTGCCATTTGTTTATTTTTGTTTTTATTTCCATTACTCTAGGAGGTGGACCAAAAAAGATCTTGCTATGATTTATGTCATAGAGTGTTCTGCCTATGTTTTCCTCTAAGAGTTTTATAGTGTCTGGCCTTACATTTAGGTCTTTAATCCATTTTGAGTTTATATTTGTATATGGTGTTAGGAAGTGTTCTATTTTCATTCTTTTACATGTAGCTATCCAGTTTTCCCAGCACTACTTACTGAAGAGGCCGTCTTTTCTCCATTATATATTCTTGCCTCCTTTGTCAAAGATAAGGTGACCATATGTGCATGGGTTTATCTCTGGGCTTTCTATCCTGTTATATTGATCTATATTTCTGTTTTTCTTCCAGTACCATACTGTCTTGATTACTGTAACTTTATAGTATAATCTGAAGTCCGGGAGCCTGATTCCTCCAGCTCCGTTTTTCTTTCGCAGGATGGCTTTGGCTACTCGGGGTCTTTTTTGTTTCCATTCAAATTGTAAAATTTCTTGTTTTAGTTCTGTGAAAAATGCCAGTGGTAATTTGATAGGGATTGCACTGAATCTGTAGGTTGCTTTGGGTAATATAGTCATTTTCACGATGTTGATTCTTCCAATCCAAGAACATAATATATCTCTCCACTGTTTGTATCGTCTTTGATTTCTTTCATCACTGTCTTATAGTATCCTGCATATAGGTCTTTTGCCTCCTTATGTAGGTTTATTCCCAGGTATTTTATTCTTTTTGTTGCAGCGGTAAATGGGAGCATTTCCTTAATTTCTCTTTCTGATTTATTGTTAGTGTATAGGAATGCAAGAGATTTCTGTGCATTAATTTTGTATCCTGCTGCTTTACCAAATTCATTGATTAGCTCTAGTAGTTTTCTGGTGGCATCTTTAGGATTTTCTATGTATAGTATCATTTCATCTGCAAACAGTGACAGTTTTACTTCTTCTTTTCCAATTTGTACTCCTTTTATTTCTTTTTCTTCTCTGATTGCCATGGCTATACCTTCCAAAACTATGTTGAATAATAGTGGTGAGAGTGGGCACCCTTGTCTTGTTCCTGATCTTAGAGTAAATGCTTTCGGTTTTTCACCATTGAGAATGATGTTTGCTGTGGGTTTGTCATATACAGCTTTTATTATGTTGAGGTAGGTTCGCTCTATGTCCACTTTCTGGAGAGTTTTTATCATAAATGGGTGTTGAATTTTGTCAAAAGCTTTTTCTGCATCTATCGAGATTATCATGGTTTTTGTCCTTCAGTTTGTTAATGTGGTGTATCACATTGATTGATTTGGGTATATTGAAGATTCCTTGCACCCTTGGGATAAACCCCACTTGATCATGGTGTGTGATCCTTTTAATGTGTTGTTGGATTCTGTTTGCTAATACGTTGTTGAGGATTTTTGCATCTATGTTCATTAGTGATATTGGCCTGTAATTTTCTCTTTTTGTGATATCTTGGCCTGGTTTTGGTATCAGGGTGACGGTGGCTTGTAGAATAAGTTTCAGTGTCCCTCCTCTGCTGTATTTTGGGAGAGTTTGAGAAGGGTAGGTGTTAGCTCTTCTCTAAATGTTTGGTAGAATTTGCATGTGAAGCCATCTGGCCCTGGGCTTTTGTTTGCTGGAAGATTTTTTTAATTTATTATTTATTTAATTTTATTTATTATTTAGTTTGGCTCTGCTGGGTTTATTTGCGGCATGTGGGCTTCTTAGTTGCGGCCTGCATGTGGGATCTAGTTCTGTGAACAGGGGTTGAATCTGGGCCCCCCTGCACTGGGAACACCGAGTCTTACCCACTGCACCACCATGGAAGTCCCTGTTGGAAGATTTTTAATCACAGTTTCAATTTCAGTGCTTGTGATTGGTCTGTTCATATTTTCTATTTCTTCCTGGTTCAATCTTGGAAGGTTGTACTTTTCTAAGAATTTGTCCATTTCTTCCAGGTTGTGCATTTTATTGGCTTGTAGTAGTCTCTCCTGATCCTTTGTATTTCTCCAGTGTCAGTTGTTACTTCTCCTTTTTCATTTCTAGTTCTGTTGATTTGAGTCTTCTCCCTTTTTTTCCTGATGAGTCTGGCTAATGGTTTATCAATTTTGTTTATCTTCTCAAAGAACCTACTTTTAGTTTTGTTGATTCTTGATATTGTTTCATTTCTTTTTCATTTATTTCTGATCTGATCTTTATGATTTCTTTCCTTCTGCTGACTTGGGTTTTTCTGTTTCTTTGTTCTTCTTTCTCTAATTGCTTTAGGTGTAAGGTTAGGTTGTTTGAGATCTTTCTTGTTTCTTGAGGTAGGATTGTATTGCTGTAAACTTCCCTCTTAGAACTGCTTTTGCCGCATCCCATAGGTTTTGAGTCGTCATGTTTTCATTGTCATTTGTTTCTAGGTATTTTATTTCCTGTTCGATTTCTTCAGTGATCGCTTGGTTTTTTAGTAGCGTATTGTTTAGCCTGTGTGTGTTTGTATTTTTTACGGTTTTATTCATGTAGTTGGTATCTAGTCTCATAGCCCTGTGGTTGGAAAAGATGCTTGATAGTATTTCAGTTTTCTTAAATTTACCAAGGCTTGATTTGTGACCCAAGATGTGATCTATCCTGGAGAACGTTCCATGAGCACTTGAGAAGAAAGTGTATTCTGTTGTTTGTGGATGGAATATCCTATAAACATCTATTAAGTCCATCTGGTCTAATGTGTGATTTAAAGCTTGTGTTTCCTCATTTATTGTCTGCTTGTATGATTGGTCCATTGATGTAAGTGGGGTGTTAAAGTCCCCTAATTTTATTGTGTTACTGTCCATTTCCCCTTTTATGGCTGTTACCATTTGCCTTATGTGTTAAGGTTCTCTTGTGTTGGGTGAATAGATATTTACAATTGTTATGTCTTCTTCTTGGATTGGTCCCTTGATTGTTATGTAGTGTCATTCCTTGTCTCTTGTAATGGTCTTTATTTTAAAGTCTATTTTGTCTGATATGAGTGTTGCTACTCCAGTTTTCTTTTGATTTCCATTTGCACAGAATATCTTTTTCCATCCTCTCACTTTCAGTCTGTATGTGTCCCTAGGTCTGAAGTGGGTCTCTTATAGACAGCATATATATGGGTCTTGTTTTTGTATCTATTCAGCCAGTCTCTGTCTTTTGGTTGGAGCATTTAATCGATTTACATTTAAGGGAATTATTGATATGTATGTTCCTATTACCATTTTCTTGTTTTGGGTTTGTTTTTGTAGGTCTTTTCCTTGTCTTGTGTTTCCTGCCTAGAGAAGTTCCTTTAGCATTTGTTGTAAAGCTGGTTTGGTGGTGGTGAATTCTCTTACCTTTCAGTTGTCTGTAAAGCTTTTGATTTCTCTGTGAAATCTGAATGAGATCCTTGCTGGGTTGAGTAATCTTGGTTGTAGGTTTTTCCCTTCCATCACTTTAAATATATTTTGCCACTCCCTTCTGGCCTGTAGAGTTTCTGCTGAGAGATCAGCTGTTAACCTTATGGGAATTCCCTTGTATGTTATTTGTTGCTTTTAATATTTTTTCTTTGTGTGTAATTTTTGTTCATTTGATTAATGCGTGTCTTGGTGTGTTTCTCCTGTATGGGGCTCCCTGCGCTTCTTGGACTTCATTGACTATTTACTTTTCCATGATGGAGAAGTTTTCAGCTATAATCTCTTCAAATATTTTCTCAGACCCTTGTTTTTTTTTCTTGTTCTTCCGGGATGCCTATAATTCAAATGTTGGTGTGCTTAGTGTTGTCCCAGAGGTCTCTGAGACTGTCCTCCATATTTGCATTCTTTTTTCTTTATTCTGCTCTGTGGCAGTTATTTCCACCATTCTATCTTCCAGCTCACATATCCGTTCTTCCGCCTCAGTTATTCTGCTATTGCTTCCTTCTAGAGTATTTTTAATTCCAGTTATTGTGTTGTTCATTACTGATTGTTTGCTCTTTAGTTCTTTTAGGTTCTTGTTAAACGTTTCTTGTATTTTCTCTATTTCTGAGATTTTGGATCATCTTTACTATCATTATTCTGAATTCTATTTTAGGTAGTTTGCCTATTTCCTCTTCATTTATTGGGTTTTATTTGTTTTTACCTTGCTCCTTTGCCTGCAAGATATTTCTCTGTGTTCTCATTTTGTCTCATTTACAGTATTTGAGGTCTCCTTTCTCTAGGCTGCAGGGTGGTAGTTCCTCTTGCTTCTATTCTCTGCCCCTGGTGGTGAGGTTGGCCAGTGGCTTGTGTAGGCTTCCTGATGGGCGGGACTTGTGCCTGCGTTCCGGTGGGTGGAGCTGAGTGTTTTCCCTCTGATTAGCAGGGCCGTGTCAGGTGGTGTGTTTTTGGGTGTCTGTGAGCTTAGTATGACTTTAGGAAGTCTGTGTGCTGGTGGGTTGGTTTGTGTTTCTGTCTTGTTTGTTGTTTGGTATGAGGCGTCCAGTGCTGGTTTTTGCTGGCAGTTGGGTGGAGCCACATCTTGGATTCAGATAGAGGCCTCCGTGAGAGCTCTCTCTGCGATTAATCTTTCCTGGGCCGGGAATTCTCTAGTGTTCCGGCATCCTGGACTTGGTGATCCCACCCCAGGGCCTCAGGCCTGACTTCCGCTCAAGGAACCAAGACCCCTCAAGTCTCTTGTCCTGGCAATTAAGGGGATTGGAAAAAAAAAAAAAAAAAGATTAACTAAACCTCAGACAAATGGTAAAAATTTAAATCAAACAAACAAAAACTGAAACAAGGAAACATGCACACTCACAAAAGAAATAAAAACAGAACCAAATAAAACAAAAAGCAAGAGAACAACTAGACAAACAAAAGAACCTAAGAATGAAATCAAACAATTAAAAAGAAAACTGAGAAAACACAAAACCAGAAAACAAAACCAAAGCAGAGTACCAACTGAAGAATGAAGCAAAGAGAGAAAACAAACTGGCAAAAATGATGATAAAAAAAAAGAAAGGGGAAAGAAGACAAAACAATAGAAAAGGAACATATAAATATAAACAAATAAAATAGAAAATATATGTACAAAAAAAAGATAAACAAAACCCCAGATAAATGGTAAAAATAAAATCAAACAAACAAAAGCAGAAGCAGGGAAACACACATGGAAAAGAAACAAAAACAGAACCATATAAAACAAAAAGCAAGAGAACAACCAGAAAAATAGAACTCAAAAATGAAATCAAACAATTAGAATCAAAACTAACAAAAACACAAAACCTAAAAACAAAACCATAGCAGTGTGCCAGCTCAAGAATCAGGCAAGGAGGACTTCCGTGTTGGCGGGATTCTGAACGCTGCCATGGCTCAGACCGTGCAGAACGTTACATTGTCGCTCACTCTGCCCATCACGTGCCACAGCTGCTTGGGGAAGGTACGCCAGCCTGTCATATGCATCAACAACCATGTATTTTGTTCAATTTGTATCGATTTGTGGTTGAAGAATAATAGCCAATGTCCAGCCTGCAGAGTCCCCATCACTCCTGAAAATCCTTGCAAAGAGATTATTGGAGGAACAAGTGAAAGTGAACCTATACTAAGCCATACAGTCAGGAAGCACCTTCGGAAAACTAGACTTGAATTACTCCACAAAGAATATGAGGATGAAATAGATTGTCTACAGAAAGAGGTAGAAGAGCTTAAGAGTAAAAATCTCAGCTTGGAGTCACAGATCAAGACTATTCTGGATCCTTTAACCTTGATGCAGGGCAACCAAAATGAAGACAAACATCCAGTTGCAGATAATCCAAGTAAAATTGACCCAGAAACTGTAGCAGAGTGGAAGAAAAAACTTAGAACAGCTAATGAAATCTATGAAAAAGTGAAATATGATGTGGAAAAGTTGAAGGAGGCAAATAAAAAATTGAAATTGGAAAATGGTGGCCTGGTGAGGGAGAATTTACGACTGAAAGCTGAAGTTGATAACAGATCACCCCAGAAGTTTGGAAGGTTTACGGTAGCTGCTCTTCAGTCCAAAGTAGAACAGTATGAACGTGAAACCAGTCGCCTCAAGAAAGCCCTGGAACGAAGTGATAAATATATAGAGGAACTAGAATCTCAAATTACACAGCTAAAAAATTCAAGTGATGAGAAGGAAGCTATGAATTCCATTTGCCAGAGAGCACTTTCCACAGATGGCAAGGGGAGCAAAGGCACCGAGGAGGATATGGCATCCAAGAATCAAGGTGATGGTGCCAGAAAGCAGCTTGGCTCATCAACCTTGAATTCACACCTGGCAAAACCTTCTAGCAGTTCTGTCAGACAGGAAAGCACCAGCAAAACAGAACCAAATTTTTCTAAGAACAAAGACTTATATCACAAACGGGTGGAAATAATGTTAGATGTGACAGATACAAGTATGGATACTTATTTGGAAAGAGAATGGGGTAATAAGCCAAGTGATTGTGTATCCTACAAAGACGAAGAACTCTATGATCTTCCAGCTCCGTGTACTCCTTTGTCCCTTAGTTGCCTTCAGCTCAATATGCCAGAAAATAGAGAGAGCTCTGTGGTCAAAGCAGGAGGTTCCAGAAAGCACTCAAACCATCTGAGAAAATTGGTGTTTGATGATTTTTGTGATTCTCCAAATGTTTGTAATAAAGATTCTTCAGAAGATGATAGAAGTGAAAGTGAAAAGAAATCAGAATGTTTTACTTCCCCAAAGACGGGGTTTTGGGATTGTTGTTCCACGAGCTATGCCCCCAGCTTGGATTTTGAAAGCTCAGAAGAGAACACGATAGCAAATTGTGTTGGAGAAATTTCTTCAAAATTGAGTGAGAAATCAGGTTCATGTTTATCCAAGAGGTTGAATTCTCTCCGCTCCTTTGAAATGAATCGGACAAGAACATCCAGCGAAGCATCAATGGATGCAGCTTACCTTGACAAAATCTCGGAGCTGGATTCAATGATGTCAGAGTCAGACAACAGCAAGAGCCCTTGTAATAACGGTTTTAAGTCATCGGATTTGGATGGCTTAGCAAAGTCATCTCAATGCAGTGAATTCCTTGAGGAACCAGATAAGCTGGAAGAAAGAACTAAACCAAACCTTTCTAAAGGTTCTCTAACTACTGATCAGTTAGAAAATGGAAATGAATGGAAACCCAATTCTTTTTTTCTCCTCTCTCCATCGGACCAGGAAATGTATGAAGATTTTTCACTCCATCCCAGTTCTAACCCAGGAACCAATGAAATCAAACCCCCAAGCTGTTTGTTTCAGACTGAGTTTTCCCAGGGTGTTTTGTTAAGCAGTTCACACAGGCTGTTTGAAGATCAAAGGTTTGGGTCATCTTTGTTTAAGATGTCCTCAGAGATGCATGGTCTTCATAACCACCTTCAGTCTCCTTGGTCTGCTTCCTTTGTGCCCGAAAAGAGGAATAAAAATGTGAATCAATCAACAAAAAGAAAAATCCAGAGCAGCCTTTCCAATGCCAGCCCATCAAAAGCAACTAAAAGTTGACTCATTAGAAAGGTGTCATTTATGTTTTTGTCCTGAGAGGAATGTAAGATTTCAAAGTTAGTTTTTCCCCTCATAAAAGCTCTATACCATTTTGAATTGATAATCTTTTGTCAGGTGTCAAGTCAGAATGGTGGATTAGCCTGTACCCAGGATACTTTTGTTCACTTTGAAGAATTTAGTCTTTTTCATTTTCATTTGGGGATCTTTTTGACCAGAAAAGGTAGGGTGAGAGTTTCTTTTTAATGAATATTATACGTATCTGGTTTGGGTATATTTTGTTTTCTTGAATCTTGATTTAACTATTCAGGTACAATGGCCTATTAGTAAGCCTCAGTTATCTTCAGAACTTGGATTTTTAAAATAAAACTTTTGGTGTTGGCCACATACTGCTCATAAGACACTTAGTTTCTTTAAAGCTTTTCCTAGGGTGGAAATTATTTTGCCTGCCCCTTTTTATTTATGTTTAGTGATAGCCTAACTTTTATTCAAGGTCATGATGGAGAAATAGCACTCGAACCTTAGGCCAATACTCATCTACTTTGATGTACATGTTTGCATTTTTAACATTGTGTTCTGTCCAGTTTTTGTGAAAATGTGTTGCTAGTATGAAAGAATACATTTTCTATATGAAAATACTTGTTTTATGTCAGGTAGCTTTCATTCACTTATCTTTTTGTGTGTGTTGAAAATCAGAAATTGAGCCTATTTTAGCAAGAAGTCATGGAACAGTTGTGTTTGGAGGAGCCTAAACATGGTAGCTTCATCGTTTCAGATATACAGGTGCAGAAGCACTCATTGCCAAGTTCTTGATCCACTTATGTCCCAGGGGAACTTTTTTTGGAGTGGTAAAGTTCTTGTTTGCATGTTACTGTTCTTCATGGAAACTGTATGCATGGTAGCATTCTTGCTTGCACTGTTTTCCTTACTTAAGAAAAAGAAGTTTCAGTTGGCTAAAAGATGATCTTTTATGTAGGCCCCAAAAAACTTTTTCATGAAGAGTGTAAAGGGGGTGAGAATAGGTGAGCTAAGCACAATTTTTAATTTAGATTCTGAAAAGTATATTATTCTAAACATGTTTGGTATGCCCATATAGGCCTTTAAAAATGGTTTTTGTGTTAATGACTTGTTTATCTAATGTGCACTGAACGTTTTACATTAATACTGTACTGTTTTACAGTAATACTGCATGCTTTTCTATGTGAATTGAATAAAGGATGTCATAAGCACTGTAAAAAAAAAAAAAAGAATCAGGCAAGGAAATAGAACAAACTGATAAACATGATTGAAAAATAGTAATAATAAAATAAAATAAAAAGGGAGAAATAACAGAACAACAGAAAAGCAAAGTGGAAATGGAAATATTAAAAACCTAAAATATATTGAAGAAGAAGAAGAAGAAAAAAATAAGGTAAAAGAACACAGAATAAGGGCTTCCCTGGTGGCGCAGTGGCAGAGAGTCCACCTGCCAATGCAGGGGACACGGGTTCATGCCCCGGTCTGGGAAGATCCCACATGCCGTGGAGCGGCTAGGCCTGTGAGCCATGGCCACTGAGCCTGCGCGTCCGGAGCCTGTGCTCTGCAATGGGAGAGGCTACACCAGTGAGAGGCCTGCATACCGCAAAAAAAAAAAAAAAAAGAACACAGAATAAGAGAAAAGCAAAATAAAAATAGAAATATATTAAAAAAGTAAAAAATGCTGTGAAACATGAAGATTCCAAATGACAAAAAAAAACCTAAAACAACAACAAACAAATAAGGTAAAGAAAAGAAGACCAAAATAACAGCCAGAACCAACAACAGAATGAATCAAAACATAATAAAATTAATAGTAGTAATTGTTTCCCTGGGGTAAGTGTCTTTGCACACACTGTGGGCCACCGCCCACCTCCGCCTCCCCAAGAGACCCTCGTTTGCCTCTGGACTGGTCTCTGGACCTGCTGTGGGCCCTGTGGGAACCACTCAGACTCTGATCTGGCCCAGTTCCTGTGTGGGCTTGGCCCCAAAGTTCACAGCTGCCAGAGCTAGACCGTTTTCATTTGTGGGAACACTCATTGTCTACTCATATATACCATAGATGCAGGATCTACCTAGCTGATCGTGGGATTTAACCTGCAGCTTGTACAGCTGACGGAAAGATTTTCGATCTTTTTCCTTAGTCACTCCATCCCTGGGGTTCAGCTTTGGTTTTATCCCAACCTCTGCATGTGGTTCACCCACAGAGTCTGGTTCTGAGGCTGCCCTGGAGCTGTTGGGTGTGCCCCAGTGAGGACAGGGCACAGAGGTGGTATGACTGCTTGGATCACGGGATGGCTCCAAATGTGCAGGGAAGCTGGTGGCCACAGGCACAAGAGATATGGCCCTTGTAAGGGCCTTTTCTGGCGCCGGGCGTAAGGCGCGTTGAGTATCGCCCCTTCTTTAAGTTATAATAACTGCTGTTAGAGAGCACCGTAAGCCAGTGTTCTAAAGAGAAAAGTTAGTGGCTAGAAGAATTTGTTCCTTTAGGTAATCAAATATACCAGAAATTTTGTTGAGAAGACTTATTTTTCTCATTGACATCTTTTTTTTCAATCGTCTAAAGAATTATATATGAAATGTGTTATAACTATAGAGCTCTGTTCAGCTAATTTTATTACTCTTATTATTGCAGTTATTATCAGCAACATTAAATGATTTCCTGTTTGCTGTGTTTTCTCGCTTTGGGTAAAGATGTAGCCAGATGTCTGCAATATTTTATACAGGAATATTTTTTCCTTTGCCTGTTAACTATTATTGATATATATTATAGGGTTCAAAGATTCTTTACTTGATGAGAACTCCAGAATTTGTTGTTTTTAGACTGTTGATATAAATTTTCTGTAATGTCACATAGCATTTATCCTTTTCAAAGTGCTTTTATCAATGTTATCACACTTGATTAATCAACTTATGTAATAAGTAGAAGCCATTATAGTTATCTGACAGTTGAAAAGCTTTACTGTGGAGAAGCTAGGTAGGTGACTTGGTTAAGGTCATGTACCTAATTAGTAGGTTAAAAAAAACAAACCTCAGATTTCTGTATCAGGACCTGATATGCTTTTGGTATTATTTAGGAGTTCATTCTTTTTCTTTCCTTCAGATTTTACATTAATATATCTTCTCACCCTGATGGCCTTGAGCATTATCTGCAGTGTTCAGAAGGGAGTAATATTACATTATGAGACCTTGAATTTATCTCTGTTTCTTTTCCTAACTCACTGTATATTTTGGTACAAAATCGTTATAATTCTATAAGCTTTACTTTTCCTTTTTAGCAGTTTAACTACTTGGGAAAAATGTTTGGTGATGTCTACTAAGCTGAATGTATACCTACCCTGTGTCCCCCACTTCCTCTCCTAGGTATATACCCAAGAGAAATGCCTACATGTTTACCAAAAGATGTTCATAAAGCAGCACTATTTATAGTCCTCAGATTTGGAAATAACTCAAAGTGTAGAATGGATAAGTTTTGTGTTTAATACAATTAAATATTACAGTTGACCCTTGAACATCATGGGAGTTAGTGGTGCCAACCCCCATGCAGTGGAAAATCCAAGTATAATTTCACAGTTGACCCTCTGTGTTTGTAGTACCTCATCTGCAGATTCAACTAACCATGATCATGTGATACGTATTCACTGAAAAAAATTCACATATAAGTGGACCCACATATTTCAAACCTGCGTTGTTCAAGGGTCAAATGTATATAGTTTTGAAAGAATAAGAGTAAATACTATAGTATTCTATTTACATAAAGTTTTTTTTTTTTTTTTTAAGTAAAACTAACGTTTGGGATAAGAGTCAGGGTGGTGGGATTACCTTTGGGGGAAAATACGGGTTGTTGCTGGAAATGAGCATGAGGGCAGGTTTCTAGAGAACTTGGGAGTGTTCTGATTTCTTATTTTGTGTGGTGGATACTTGGGGGTATTCTCTGTGAAAATTCATCAAGCTGTATGCTTATGATTTCTGCACGTTCCTGAATTTATGTCATACTTCAATTTAAAAAAGATTCTTTTAAAAAATGAAGTGGTAGACTGGATCTCTATATGTATTTTTAACCTAGATGTTTTAATTTTTGGATTTAGAAATATACAGGTAACTCTTGTAACTCTAGAAGTATTAAGAACCTTAGTCCCTAGGGTCATCCATGTTTTATGAAAGCTATGAAAGAAAATAATTTATACTCCTCAAATGCACATTTCTTTTAAAAATCCCCTTGTTCTGAGAAGTATGATATTTTACCCCCTAAAACTTAATATACACTTTCTCCCAAATGAGAAAATCAATGTTCTTTTAATTCTCATGCAAATTAAAAAATAAAATGCATATTTTCTAAAAGAGGCACAGTAATCATTGTGCTGCTCAGAGATTTGAAACCTTTCTATGCCAGTGAATTTTCTGGTTTCTACACTAAATTTATGAGGTGGTTTTGTGGCCTTAGAATGTTGTATAGGTTTCTACTCTTCATACCCTCTGAGATGGTACTAAGAGCTATTGAATTGGACTTTATTTAGAATAGGGAACACAAGGGTAATGAAACAGACATTAGTATGAATGGTCCCTATGTGTAATTACTGTAACTTCACAAATTGAAATAATAACTGACACAGAAATTGAGAAATATTCAGAACTTGAAGGATCCTAATCAAAGAAGTGATTATCTTCCCATGAGTAGGCTTTTTTCATTTAGTTTATCTTGTTCTTGCCCTAGACTCTGATTATCCATGCATGTCTTATGTGAATTAAGTATTTACTTCTTTCCTTTTGCAACCTGCAGATAAACATCAATTTGACAGGTACTTGCTGAACATCTGTCATGTACCTGGTCCAGTAGTAACAGTTTATAGTGTTCATGAGGAGGAAGTGGATTCTTTCTGTTAATATAGCCTCATTTTATCTTTACTTGAGGGAGTAAATTTCTTGCAATTCCATCTCAATTGTTAAGTTGTAAAATGCTGCAGAAATAGTGTATGCATGATCCAAAAGTTCCTGTATCAAGAAACATATTGCTTGTCTGTCTTTGAACTGTAAGATAATCACTGCTAGAATTAAGAACAATTGTTTTATTTTACTTATCTTGATTTTCAGCTGTGTACATCAGTTTTTCCCTTTACTACAGACACATTTGATTTTGATTTTGTAAAGTCATCTCATTTCGTTCAGTTGGAAATGATATATACTCTCAATCTTATCCATTTGTTTATATTAGTGCGGCTTTTTTTGAAAAGTAGAAAGTATATTGTCGGAGAGCTTCAACCATCATTGAATTGCTTTTAACATGAGTCTTATCTAAATTCTAAACACAACTGCTGTTGATTGCTGCCTCCTGGCATACAACCAACCGTAAGATTTTTGCCCTTCTCCATACAGCTGTTACATGGTATTTTTGTGGTGTTCCTTTGAGGATAACAGAAAGTGAAAGAAGGAAGAAAAATACTGAGTCATCTCTAAGTAAAAGAAAAAAATTAAGATTCACTGAAACTGTAGTCTGCACTGTAAATTCATCAGTAATGTTAGATTATAGATTTGGGGTTTAAGGTCAGCTTTTATCATTAACTGCCAGGTGGTTAGAGCTCTCCCAAAAGAGCATGAGATTTGGAAATAGAAGAGCCAGGTTCAGTTCTTGCTAGTAAGCTTTGGAATCCATGGCAATCATCTTTCCCCTGAGCCTCAGTTCCTCTTCTGTAGAAGAACAGTAGTGATGTTGCCTGCATTGTCAGCCTCTTGTGAAGATAATAAATGTGTAAGGGCTTGGTGAGCTATGAATCACTCTAATGTTACTATATGTTGCCTTTTTAGACACACTTCTGCCTAAATTCTGAGCTACCCAGGATTTAAACCAGTGGTTAAATCAGGACTGGAGTGTGTTGAATCCAGATTACTGAAAGATGCCTCAGAATGCACATATCTAGCTTCTTCCCTCCTCACCTTCCTCCCATCGGAATCTCTGGGGGAGAGGGTTTATTTGCATGTATTCATGCAGTATATGTGTATATAATTAAGATACTACCACCACCCTGTTAAGAGCCGGTGGTCTAAATCCAGATATGCACCTTTACTTGCTTACAACCCTCAGGTGCTAATAATAAGCCTTTTCCATTTTTTGGTTTGGTAGAATGTCGTTCTACTAGAAATACGTGGATAAATGCAAGCTCAGTCTCTTGAGTCAGTTTGTAACCTGGCATGAGCAGTTGTCTTGGACTAGATGTTCTGTATGGCCCCTTTCAGCTACTACTTGATTTCCTTTTTTATTCAAGAGCTGATAAAATATTTTCTGTCATTTTTAGATCCTTTCTAACCTTCCCAAATATTACTTGCAGGTGTGTTGTCTCTTCTGTGTAGTATGGTCACCAGTGTTAGAAATACAGCAAGAGACCATAACCATTCCAGTTTAAAAGATTTGACTGGCATTTTGGGGGCTTTGGGGAAGCATCTGATTTTGGAGGGTCTATTTACTGGTATGCAAGAGGAGTAACAGGAGCTAGAGCTGGAGAAAGTTGGTAGATCATAGACGATCCCAAATGCTTAGTTAAAGATCTAGGCTGATTCAGGAATGTGGGGTATGCACTGAAGATTAAAGGAGGGGTCCAACATAAGCAGTAGGATGATCCTAGAAAGATTTATGCACTTATTCTACGCACATTTCTTGAGTGCCTACTATGTATTAGCCTTCATAACTCCAAGATAGAATTAACCTGCTCTTAAGGAACTATAAATCTAGTGGAAGAAATTTGTAGTTAGCACAATATAATGAATGCTATGACAGAGAAGTTTTGTGAATTGTCTACATATATAATGGTTGAAGACAAAGGGGAAAAAAAAGTTTATATGGTGCTTTCCATGTGTCAGATACTATTGTAAGTATTTTCCATGGATTTTTAAAAATTTATTTTAGTGTACAAATTTCAGCCCTTGAAGTTACAGGCAATAATATTATTATGCCCATTTAACAGATGAAGAAATTTTAGCATAGAGGGTTGTACACCTTTTTGTCTACAGCGATTCAAGATTCCAAGCTATAGATGGTCTGACTCCAGAGAGTGGATGACAGGGCAAGAGCCAGGTCACAAATCCTGGGGAACAGCAACATTTAAGGGGCAGGTAGGACAATTGAGAAGATATTATCAGAAAGATAGGAGAGGAAGGAAAATTGGTATATTGGTTTAGGAAGTATGGAGAGAGAATTTAAAGTAGGACCGAGTCAAAAGTGCTAAATGCTACGAAGAGATAAACTAGGATGAGAACTGAAAACAGACACCATTTGGTAATTAGAATGTCAGTGTGATCTTACCAAGATTAGTTTTGTTTGCATTGTGTGGTTGGGTTGGAGGGCTAGGAAGGCTAGTGAGGAAAGGACATTTTATTCAAGGTATTCAAGAAATATAGGTATCAAAGAACGATAACTGATTGGGCCTGAGGAGGCTGGGAGAGATGAGTCAAAGATTACCCTAAGGTTTCCAAAACTTGGTACCCAAGGTGGTATCAGGTACTGACTGCTTTAGGGAGTACAAAGATCTGTAACAGAGAGCCATTTTTAATAGCTACCAGTATTAAACTATTATGTACTGTACACTATGCTAAGGCATTTTATTTAGTAGTACTCACATGTAGGTATTCTCAACACAATTTGATAGGAGGGACCGGAGGCTTAGAGAAATTGAATAAATTTGTCCAAGGACTCACATTCAGTAAGTGACTATCTGAGTCTAAATTCTTACATTTAACTTCTGTTCTAGAAGGCAGATCTAGTAAAAGAGATAAAATAATGGACATAATTGTAGTAGCAGCACCACCCATGAATGATACAAGGTACAAACAATTCAGAAGTTGAAGAGATTATTTTTTACTTGTAGAATTCAAAAAAGAGAGGATTGCAGGAAAGGGGGCCATTTGAGTCAAGCCTTGAAGCATAAATAAGTCTTCCTGAAAGTTCTTTAATTGTAATGGGCCATAGAACAATCATATTGACAATAAGTGGGGTTGAATGTACCCAGTTGGCATCAAAAAGAAGCAAGGGAGAATTAAGTTACAAGTTATTAGCAGCAGAATTTTTCTGAGGGGTAGAGGTTCTCAAAGTGGAGCAGTACAAGTTGGGGTTGGAAATAGAGGGCCTTAAATGTTATAATAAGTAGAGTGCACTTTATTAGTGGGTGGTAGAGAGCCATGAAGAGTTGTGAGCAGATGTAGGGATGTGTGTTTATGTGTCAGCTCATGCTTTAGTAGTTTTGTATCTACATATATTGAGTAGTGTGAGTAGAAATTTGGAACTTTGATTTGATTCTTCTTGGGAGGTGAAGTATAAATTTAAGCACATAATTAATTAAAAAAATTGAAATCTAATTCATCCTTGATACAATGCCTTACTTATTTGAAAACTGATGACTAGAGTCAAGAACCAGGAAGTGAACAAAAGTCTCTGACCAGTCAACGTAGAAGTCACAACATCTGGGCACTGAGCACATGCAGTCTGCCTCCAGGGAAGGTCTGCAGCCATTACACATTGATTTGCATTTTAGTCACAGTCCTGACAAATATGATTTGGTGGGTTATGAGGCTACAGGGGATAAACAGCAAATTAGAATAGGTAGTTTGTTTAAGGCCAGTCCTCTATTATCAGTCAAATGAGATAAGGAAAATGTATAGCAAAATTATTAATAAAACAGACCTCATTATTGAAAGCACAGTAGTATTGGGACAGAGTCCTCAGGAATCTCAGTAGACCCAGAAGGCACCACTCTGTTACAGTACAGATGGTTTTATTTTTGCCCTCAGACATCAAGGAAATATTGTTATATTCTGTCTTCAGGCAGCCCTTCATATATGGTTTGACTTAAAGGCCTCTTTCATATGAATAGTAGCTTGGGACCCAAGGTAATAGGAAACTCCTAATTTTATAGATATTACAACTCGGTATTCACTGGGTTCATTTTTCTTTTGCCTCCAGTGTTTAAGCCTACTGACATTACTTATTTACCTTGTCATTGGGCTTTACAGTCAGGAAAGAAGAAAGGGCAGAGAAAAGCTCTTGGTGCCTCATCTCACTTAATACCTTTTAACAAGGGACTTTGATCTGTTGCTTGTAGTAGCACTGTGAGATGGCTGTTTGTGTTACCTCCATTTTTCAGATAAGGAAAAAAGACCCAGAAAGTTTAGGTAGAAGGGCAGTCTGGGTGCAAGGCTAGATGATTGAAGATCATGAAGTTATGGTTGTGGAAGAGTGAGTAGCTCGCTATAGGGTTTTCCACACTTTTTTGGTCTAGACCCTAGAGTAAGAAACACGTTTTACATTTCTTCCTAGTAACGTGTATAAACAACATTGAAAGATAAATTTCACAAAACAATACTTACTATGTGTCATACACAGAATTTTCTATTTTGTTTTCTTTAAAAAAATTATAGTCACAGTCCACTCAGTGACTTCCTGGTTCACTAATGAGTTAAGATGTGCAATCTGATAAACACTGGTGTAATGTGACTTGAAAGTAGATTACTTTATGAGGAGGTAAAGCCAGAGGGATATATTGCGGTTAGATTGCAGATGTTCTTTAGTGCCAGGCCAAGGAACTTATCTCTCATGGGCAACATAAAGTCCTTGAAGAATTTGTGTCAAGGTGATAATATGATTATGTCTGCGTCAGGAATATGAAGATCATCCCCTAACAGAGCTCCTTACAGTTTATAAGTAACTTTCACATCCGTTATTTAACTTGTTCCCATTAATAACCTTGAGAAGTAGATAAGAAGAGATATGTATCGCCTTTATGCAGATGAAGAAACTGAGGTTTAAAGAGGTAAGGCCCTTTCTCAAGTTTAAAGCCACAGTTAGGAATTAAGCTCAAATTTTCTGACTGCTAGATCAGTGAGCAGGAGAAAAAGCTTATAGCTAACAGGCCTTTTCAAATATCTGGGCAAGAGGAAATGACAGTGATGGAAATGAAGGGGAGGGGTCAGATGCAGAATTCAAGGAAAACCCAAATAATTGCTTGAAGAATTTATTTTTATGTAGAAAGTCATATGCATACATCCTTAACTCTGATTTTGTCTTTTGTAAGATAGTTTTTTGGTTATATTGTAAAATTCCAGCCCATTTACCCAGCAAGGGCAGGGTATAAAATTGCCATTATGCTCTGTCATGGCCTATGATAGTTTTCATCGTTCATTTTCTCTTTGGAGGGAACTGAATTGAGAAGGCATTTTTCACTGTTTAATGTTCAAATCTAGAAATACTGATATTTAAACTTCAGAAACATATCATTTGGAATAAGACATGTCAGCAGGTCTTTTGCTGTTTGTGAATTGTTACAGATATTCCTGAATTCTTCCTTTTTGTTATAGATTAATCTGTATTTTTATTGATAAACTTTCATTAACATCTTATTTATTTGGATTTCTTACCCCTCTGAAAGTCATTAAAAAAATAAGTCTTGCTCCAAATTTCACTCTGAACAGACTGCAGATTATCAATATCAGTCTGAAATGAAAGAATGAAGAAATGAATGCTTAAATATATTTGTATACAGGTAAACTTCAAAATCTCACTTTTGTCCTTTTTTGATCTATAAATTGCCAAAAGAATTTTTCTTTTACCAAGAAAAGTATGATATACTGTTTTTTAAGAATAATACTTTATGTAAAATGGTTAAAAGGTTATTACTGACATTTTGACAGTTCAGAGTTTTTAGCTTCATTATAGAGAATTATGGTAAAACATGGATATTAATTAAGAGAAGGCTAAAATTGAAAAACTTCTGTATCATCATTTACCTGTTTTTTTCTTGCCTAGAAACCTGGGAATCATTTTTAGCTTTTTCTACTCATTATATGCAATTAAGCATCAAGTTCCTGCAATTCTATTTTTAAAATCTCTCTCAAACTAATATGTTACTCTTCCTTGAAACCTCTGTTCATATAATCAACTGCGTATTGGAAATCTTCACTTGGATTTTTAGTGGGAGTCTCAAACTTAACATAGACAAATTCAAACTTCAGATTTTTTTCTCCCAAATTTGTTCTTCCCATGGTCTTCCTCATCCCAGGAAATGACAACTCCATCCTTCCAGTTGCTCAGGTGAAACCTTAGAGACATCCTTGACTTCTCATTTTTATACTCCATCACAATTCGTCAGTAAATCTTGTTGACTTCACCTGAAAAATAGATCCAGGAAAATTGGTTACAGTCTAATAAGTTCAGTTAACAGTAATTAAGTCTAGAGTTTAGTTAATAGTAATATGCCGGTGTTGGTTTCTTAGTTGTGACAAATATACCACAAGATGTTAACAATTGGGGAAACCTGGATGAAGATTATATGGGAACTCTGTGCTGCGTTAGAAAATTTTCTGTAAATCTAAAATAGTTTAAAAATGAAAACTTTCGTAGTAAATCCAGACCCCAACCACTTTTTAACACCCTCACTACTATCACTTTGATCCAAGTCACCATCATCTCTAGCATGGATTGTGAATTGTAATAGCATTCTAAGTAGTCTACTTGTCTCCCTTCTTTTACCCTTCCTGCCTCTCTCCCCCACCTCAGTTTATTCTTAATATAGTAGCCAGAATGAGCCTTTAAAAGTAAGTCACAGGGACTTCCCTGGTAGTCCACTGGTTAAGACTCGGTGCTCCCAATGCAGGGGGCACGGGTTTGATCCCTGGTCAGGGAACTAAGATCCCTCATGCGTGGCCTAAATAAATAAATAGATAGATAGATAGATAGATAGATAGATAGATAGATAGATAAATTCTTCTCAGTTAAAAAAAAATAAGTCACATTATATCACTCCCTGTTCAGAACCAACCCAAAGAGGGCTTCCCTATCTTATTCATAATCAGAACTACAAAGTCCTACATATATGATCTAGCTCTCAGCTCCTTCTCTGATCTTACCTTCCACTGTTTTGCCGCTAACTACTTTAACATCAGGCCCTCCTTATTTTTCCTCAAATCATCTGATTATGTCCTTTGCCCTTTGTACCTCAGATAGCTATGTGATTTGCTTCCTTACTCCTCTCATCTCCTCCCACCCTGCTCTCTCTCCTACTCTGATTTAATTTTCTCCAGAGTACTTCCCTCTACCAGACAGTACATAAAAATATACTCATTGGGACTTCCCATGCTGTCCAGTGGTTAAGACTCTGCACCTCCACTGCAGGGGGTGCAGTTTTGATCCCTGGTTGGGGAACTAAGATCCCGCATGCCACGTGGCACGGCCAAAAAAAAAAAGATACTGTTGTTTCTTGTCTTATTCCAGGTAGAATGCAAACTCCATGACAAGTGTATCACCAGTGCCTAGACTAGTGTACCCAGCAAATAGTAGGCACTCAGTATTAAATGAGTGAATGAAATAGTAACTCTTTAATGAAGTTACTTATTTTCACTGTTACACTTATAAAACATGATGTAGCATAATTATAGCATGCTATTTATTGGAAGGCACAATAACTTTGTGGATATTTCAAGGTCATTTTAGAGGAAAAACAGTAAAACCAAACAAAATAAGGTTGGGGGGGCACCTAGAAAGCAGTGTTATTGAGCCAAATAGGAATTATTAAATCTCTGATGGTACACTTTATGTCTCCAAGTTCAGTTGTAAGCTGGAGCATGTTTTTTCCATAGAAAAGATGTCATACACTGGGGTTGATGAGGGTGGCCATATAAAGTACCATACAAACAGGATACTTTAGAGAGTGAAAATAAGTGGAACGAATAACTGCACCTGGACAGCCAGCTGGCCCTGGGCAAACCTAAGGCTGTCTTGGGCAAACCCAAGTCTCCTTCATTATAACTCAAAGATGTCTTTACCCTAACCTATGTGAAAGCTCTAAGGGGGCTTGGGACTCTGGAAACAATCTCCTGCTGGTAGAAAATATGAGTTGTAAAGTCATGCTACATTTTGTTTCATCCCTCCCCTTTCCTTTCCAGGATACTCTACTCATCACTTTAGCACTGAGGGGGGGAAGTCTTTCCCCTCCACTATTCTCGAATTTAAAATAAATTTCAGTTTTCCTTGCACTATCCATCCACTTGCCTACAACCCCGCTTCATCCTCCTCCTTCCTAGTCCCAGTAATTAAAGAAAAAAAGTTGAGCTTTGATGATCGGTCTCCCCCTGTTTATGTATAGCAGAGTTTCAGTGAAGTACTAAGAAATTTTGAGTTAACAAATGATTGGAGTAATAGTAGTGGTTTACTACAGTACATCCATTGCAACATTCTGAATTTGTGCTGTGAGGTAACTATTTTGCAGTTATCTTGATTCTTACTTTTGCACAGTGTGCTCTTGAAAACTCATCTTGTCAAATGTTCCTCTGAATACCAACAAAATAAATCACAAATATATAAAAGATTGATGATTAATTGCAATCAAAATCAACTTAATTTTACATAATTGATTTTCCATTAAGTGGTTATTTGCACTGAATATCCTTTAAGATCATTGTGTTCTATTTTAGTGTCTATAAAAAAGAAGTTTCTTCACTATGTTCAGCTCTTTCAGAAAAAAGCAAATTGGTATAAGTGTAAGACACTTAAGAAAACATACCTTAAGTTTTAATTTCCTTAAAATTAGCACTTACATAAGTTAGCGTAGTGGGTAGAGGGATGGGGTGTAGCCTCTGAAAAGTATTTGAGTTGCACAAAACTAGGGATACTTTGAGATAATATTCTCCCCAGGTTTAGACAGCTTTGGTTTGTAAAACAAACTTGTTTAGATGGCAAAAATATGAGTCCATTTTGGTCCAGTGTGCTAGCTTCTCAACTGACTTCTGTTATTTTTGGCACTATTACCATTCTGTTTCTTTTAGAAGAACTTATAAGTTAACTGTACTCAGTGGTGTCTCGTAGGGTGTGTGTGTATGAATTTGTGGAAATACTTGACAGTATTTCCCTTCAGCAGTGTTTTCTGGTGCAAATTCCAGTGTGTCGTTTATCTAAAGTATATGGATGCTAATTTCTCCTATCAACTCTCTTACCCATTTCTCTTTCTCTCTCATTCTCCTTCCCATTCAGTCTCTCACTCTCCCGTCCCTTCTACCCCCATACTGTAAAGGCTCTGAAAACTAGGAATTGCCCTCATTAAATGTGACCTATATTGTGATTTAAGACCAGGAGCCACTGCTCAGAAGGAGGCCTAGAATGAATTCTGTGAGTACATGTTTGTAGGGTAAACATCATGGGCGTAATTCATAGTGAAATCATCCTGAGGATTTATGCAGTTCTTTAACTGTTTCATGTATCACTGGAAGGTTACCGTGATATTTTGCCTTGTCATCTTGTGTTAGCATTGTGTTGGTATTTAAGTTTGGACTAAGTGGCCATTTTTTTGGTTGGAAAATTGAGCCATGGTGTATTGTTCTTCTAAATAGGTAGACAAGGGTGTTTGAACTGTCAGAAGGTTAAATTTGAGGAAAACTTGACACGCTGTTCCTGAATAGCATGGTGTTTGTCAGTCAGAGATTAGTGTGTGTTGTTTCAATCCCCATGGGAAAAAACTTACAGTCTCTGTTCCCTTCTTCCTTTTCACTTCAGCTTTAGATCTCTAGACTTGAAGTACCTGATAGGTCAGAGAGATAGATATGTTTTTATCCTCCTGACTGACTGAATATCCCCTTTATATAGGAGTGAACCATTATAGAACTATTTTTTTTCCCTCCAAGTCTATGGTTTTCTTTGTCTTATAACATTGTCCTGGGTGTTCCAACCATGAAAACTTTTATTTACCAGAGAACACCTCCTTTTTGGGACAAACTCTTTTGTGGTCTGGATATGCGTCTCTTTTTTCTTTATAAAGAATTTCAAATTCCTTTCATAAAACCTGTTTCCAAAGAGGTTAAATGATTGATGGGCCAGGAAGGGGAATTCAGACTTAATACCCTCTGATGTCTACACTGCCTGTGTATTTTGTTTGACGCACAACATTCACTTAAATATTTTGTCCATGATACAAAGCTGCCTCATAAGAAAGGTTAGTTGTCAGTATAGTTTTATCAAAACAGATTATACAGCACCAATCCCAAATAAGTTACTTTATTAATCTTTTATTTTTCTGGGTATTGAACTAAATGGGATCAAACAGTACCTGAGCTGTATTTCATTCAAATAACTCCAAAGGGTCTATTTCTGTTAAATGTTTTAGCTGTCCACAGTTAGTAGGTGTGCTAGCCTGACCCCAAGAAGGGTACATTCTATTTAACCTGCAAGATTGCTAAGAGTCAGAAGGGGTATTCATTTAGGTGATAGTACTGTTGTTTTTACAGCAGTAGAAAAAGTCCACATGTTTTACAGCCACAGGAAGTGCAGCAAGTTGTTGATTAATTGAAGATGACATGGCTTTTGAAAAAGAAATTTAAAAAAATACTGTATGTGATGAAGGTTGCCTGTGGAAGAACTTCATGACAATTAGAAGTGTTGAGAAATGAAATGAGTGCTCTCATAAGGGGAAAGTGTTGTATTCCTCACCTTCAGACACCATTCTCAATGAAGCTAGGAACTCCTACCCAACATAGGAGTTTGAATGAGAGAACTTCTGAGGCCTATCAAGACACTCAAAAGCTCATAATTGTGTTGATTCTACTTGGAGAGGGATCAGAGGAGGCACACAACATGTTCTGTAGCAGAGAGCTGTCTATAAGACTGATAGTGGATTTAAGAATAGGTACTCTGAGATATTTGAAGGTGCTTGAAGATGGTTTCCCTTGTTTATTAGCTCAAACCTTTTTAACATCCTAAGAAATCCAGCCTTACTTAATAGCTAAACAGTTAATTTCAGTTGGACTTTAAAAAAAACTATCAATGTGAAAGCAATGGGCCTAAATTAATAAAGTATTGTACAGTACTTAAGCTCAGTTCCTTTATTGAAGGCAGTAGAGCAGAGTGGTAAAGAGGGCTGGGCCTGGAATCAGAATGCCGGGGTTTGAGTTCTTTGGCAACTTATTGAACTTATTCCCCATTTCTAAAATGAAGTCAGTAGTACCTATTTCATAGCACTGTTTGGGGGTTAAGTGAGGTAATGTATGTAAAATTAGCACAACTAAAGTTAATCAATAAAAGGTTGTTACTTAGCCAGAGGTTTAGGGCAAATAGTTTTGCTTATTTCAAGGAATAACTCTAAATCAAGAAAGGACATAAAGTTTCTAGGAAGATTCATTACTATGTACATCATTTTAATTCTGATTAAAAGGAAAAGAGACTGGCTGATTTTGGTCAATCTATGCTAGTTGTCTGTTGCCACACAGATATTTTCTAAAGTTTTAATGCACGTATTTAAAAAATTTGACTTCTTGTACCTTAGGCCTTTGTCTCCACTGAGAGCTTAATGAGTCATGAAGCTTTAAAAAAATTGCAGATACTTCTTTTTTTTTAATGTTTTATTTATTTATTTTATTTATTTTTGCCTGCATTGGGTCTTCATTGCTGTGCATGGGCTTTCTTCTAGTTGTGGCAAGTGGGGGCTGCTCTTTGTTGAGGTGCGCAGGCTTCTCATTGCTGTGGCTTCTCGTTGTGGAGCACGGGCTCTAGATGCGCGGGCTTCAGTAGTTGTGGCACACGGGTTCAGTAGTTGTGGCTCTCGGGCTCTAGAGCGCAGGCTTAGTAGTTGTGGCGCACAAGCTTAGTTGCTCCATGGCATGTGGGATCTTCCTGGACCAGGGCTTGAACCCATTTCCCCTGTATTGGCAGGTGGATTCTTAACCACTGTACCACCAGGGAAGCGCCTGAAGGTACTTCCAATCCCAATTTTAGAACTCCCTGTGGCCCTCTTGTCTGTCATTATAGAACAGTTTCAGGGATTCTAAACTCAGAAGGGTCTCTCAGCAAGAGATTTGTTTGTTCCAGATTTTAAGCTCACATCAGAATGCCTTTTGAAACTGCTGATGTATTAAGTGCACAGATGCAGAATAGTGCCTGTAACATTCTAGTATGCATGACCAGGTGGCTGAAAGAGTCTTTATTTCCAGGATAAATGACCAGGTGGCCAGAAGAGCAATTAGAGAGTATTTCCCCAGGGAATGTCCAGAGTTAGCATTCTGCCAGATGTTACCTGTAACAACAGTGCCTAAGGTCTGCATTGGTTTTCTAGTTCCTGGAACGCTTTCACATGGCATACCTCTCTGTTGGTTAGCTTCTCACTACTAGCCTTCCCAATAAGGTGGTGGATAGGAATTACTGTTGTATTCGTAGGAACTGGAGGTGGTTGGTGAGGTTGGAGATGACAAATGGTGGTCTATGAGTTTTCCTGTTTATTTTCATATAGCCTATTAGATTCAGAGAGCCCCACTCAGTGACTCAAGTCTTTATCTGCGCTAGATCATATAATGTAATGTTCTCAACAAATCTATGATGTGTAAGTAATGTTGTTCTCCCAGTTCTGCACATGAGGAAAATTGAACCCTGGAGAGGTTAAATATCGGTTGAATCTTTAAAAATTACTGATATCTGATAATCTTTCATTGATAAAAACAGAACTTTCACATGGTTCAATCTAATAATTTTCAATGATACTAAATAGGCATGTTTGTATAGCTCTGTTCTGATTTATTTTATGTTGATTTTTGTCATTTGACTCTTAGAAGACTATCTTATTTTCATTCATTTTTAGTTTCTTTTGAGGGTACCTTTCTATTGGCACCATGTTTTACCTGACAGTTTTTATTTTCTTTCATCAGATGAGGAGCCTGAGCATCAGAGAGGTTAAGTGATTTGTCTAAAATGCACAAGTTATATAACAGGTAAATCTCTATCCTCCAAACCTCTTTTCCCTGTATGCCACATCAGTGGACAAAATGGTTAGAGGACTTTGGAGCCATGAGATATTAAGAATGCTTGCAGAGGAACTGTAGATATTTAACTCGGCTGAGAAAATACTTAGGAAAGGAAAATAGCATTGACTTTTGAGTCATACAGACCTGGATTAAAACCCATCTCATTATTTACTAGGTATGTAATCTTGAACAAGTTTCTTAAACTCTCTAAGTTTTTTCATCTGCCAAATGGGGCTATCGATACCTAAATCCTAGAATTATTGAAAGAAATAAGTAAGATAACATTTATGAAGTACCTGTTATTGCTTGACATCTAAGAGTTTCTCCACAAATTATTTCCCTTTCATACCACACTTCTTCAGAAGAGAGAAAATGCATCTTATTTATTTATTTATTTATTTATATTATTGTGGAAAGTCATGTCAGCTATTGTATGGATGTTAAAATATGGCAGATTTCGTCACAATTTTTTAGAGAGATTTCAGTTAAAAGTTATACTACCACCACCACTACTTGTGTCCAAATAAAAGTCCCCTTTGTTATAAAGGGGATTTTTGGTTCAATAATGGTTAGTCCAGTTGACCTCCAAAAACTTTCCTAGTTTTTTGGAGAGGTAGCCATGAGCTAAAAGAACAAAAGGCCAACACTTGTCATGTTGTCATCATAAACATCAAAATATTCTGGAACATTCAAAATTTTAATATATTCCTAAGATTGCTTTTTTCCCATAAATCTCAAGACTATCTATCTAGCTCCCATTGTGAAAAGCGTAAGTGGATGAAATCTTGTTCCCTGTGACTGTTTTTACACACTACTGTATTTAATTTTTCAAAAGAATATTTAGGTTAAAGCATGTGCAAACTTGAATGTAGGTAACTTGTATGGTTGTTTTATTTTCATGATTCTTTGAAAATCCTCAGCGCCATTTGTCTTCTGGGTTTTTTTTTTTTTTTTTTTTACCTAGACATTGTTCTAGGAAGTCTAGTAAGTAATGTGTAGCTGTAGTTCTTTAAAGTTATGTAATGCTTTTGGGTATAAACAGCACAGGTGGAATTTCATTTTAGTGACCAGATGAGATTTCATGTTATATCTAAATCTCAGTCACAGTCTGTTGTTACAGCATAGTTGCCATAGAGAACTTCACTGGGTTTCTAAAATATTTGTATAAAGCAAACTTGTGTTAGGTATTTATTATGTTACTAACGATGAAGGGGGAGTTGGCTGTTGGCTGTGCATGGTTGATTTGGAGGAGAGGCGAAGTGCCTTCTGAAGGTAAATTTACATTGTCCACATTTGATTTGTAAAAGGCATACAGTTGATGATCTGGACTCAGGATCCTGGGTAGACAAACATTACCATAGGAATCCTGTGGAAGATACCTGTATTAACTCCCTGCCTTGGAGAGTTTTGTCTTCATAGCTGGAAAATAGAAAAATGCAGTTCCCATTTGATTTGCCATTTGTTGTAGCTTTCCAAATTTGGCAGAGTTCATTTGATCATTTGAAGTGAAACAGTCTAGCCCAAGGAAAATAAATTTTACATCCAGGAAGCTTATTAAGGCACTGCCAGATGATGCTAGCTAATGTTTCTTTTTCTTTATCTTGCTTCTATTTGTACCTTGGTGATTCCTTTTTCACTTCTTTCCTCCCTTCCTGTCCTCCTTTATTTCAGAAAAAGGAAGATATTTAATGGAAAGCTTTTTTTTCTCTTTCTCTCTACTTATTATTTGAAAATAATTTCTAAGGTAAAATACCAGTTTTGGCTGTTTTTGAACCTCCATGTTATTCAGAATTAGGCATATTGGATTTGTAAACAGGACAAGAAATTTTTTTATGAGACTGTAATAATTTTTCCAACTTCAGATACGGAAAAGTTTAAAAGCAAAAAATGAAGAGGTGGAGGGGCTTCCTTGGTGGCGCGGTGGTTGGGAGTCCGCCTGCCGATGCAGGGGACGCGGGTTCGTGCCCCGGTCCGGGGGGATCCCGCATGCCGCGGAGCGGCTGGGCCCGTGAGCCATGGCCGCTGGGCCTGCGTGTCCGGAGCCTGTGCTTCGCAACGGGGGAGGCCACGGCAGTGAGAGGCCCGCGTAAAAAAAAAAAAAAAAAAAAAATGAAGAGGTGGATTGGGCAGAAATCCGTGTTTGTTTGTTACTCCCTGGAAGTCAGATGCACTGATACATTCTCTTATAAAGAACGAGTTGTCTCAGTACTTCATATTGCATGTCAAACTTTTCTATAAATTGCTATGTGGATATAGCTGTATATCACACGACTGCTACAGAAAGTTTTTTTATGCTTTTTTACCACTTTCTCTTGGTCAGCTACTATTTCACTGGAGAATGAGCTCTACGCTGATTCTCTTTTCTTGCTTTCTTCCCCTAATGTGATATTTCAGTTTTCCTTTTGGAATGAAATTATTGATTACTTGAAAATCATTCTCCCTTTTTTTTCCAGAGTAGCTCCTCAAGTCTTATGACAAAGCTTCCTCTAATGTCTCACTTCATTTTTTTTTTTCTGATGAAGGTCTTCATTTGGCACACTGTTACAAAGGGATTCTCTATCTTGAGGACTGGGTAAATACTTGCCTTTCTTTGTCAGTTGGTTGCCAGAGCCATGTTTTAGTGCAGAAAACTTGGGGGTTGTTGACAAACACTTGTTTCTTCATCCTAATTCAAAAACTTTATAGGTCTGTGAACTTGGGCAAATCACTTAACTGCTCTAACTTCAGTTTACTGACTTATAAAGCGAGGAGAGCCTCTAAATAGAACTGAAATACTTTTGCTTTTATTATAGCTTTCATAGAGTTCCATGTTCAGCATTAACTGGAATTAAGGATAGAAAAAAATTTTCCCATTAGAATTTTTTAAGTCTTCTAAACACTGAGTTTAATTAATTTGCTGTATTATTCCAAAGATAAACAGCTCCCTATTTACATGAACAACATTTAGCTTATACTCTAGCTTGGATTCTTCTTCAAATACCTGTGAAGGAACCATATTCATAAATAATATAATCGTCCTAAAATAATAACTTCTGCATCGCTCCTACTGATGAAAGATCATGTAATAAGAATTGCAGTAGGCTTTAGAAGCACATGTTTATGTAACATTTGGCTGGCTGTTTGATATAGAGACATGGTGAAGTACAAAAAAGATGAACAAAATCCTTTACTTTCCCTGTTTTTATTATTGAGTTATGACAGTAAAATAGGTAACAGTGACCACCTCCTAATGTTACCACTCTTGCCAGCTCTGGATAGGTGACAGGCAGGAATAGATTAAGAATCATCACTATCTCTGCACATAATACTTGTTAATAAAAAAAATTGATTTTGCCTTCTATTGGGGTCATTCTGACCCGACTTCATCAAATTAGCCTTGTCAGAATGTCCCTTATTTCAAGGTTACCCTATCAAAACGTTTTGTTGTGGCTTACACACGTCAAGACCAAGATTTTACGGGTATAATTGCATACTTTTCCAACTTGGACATGTTGTCCAAAAAATATGTGCTAGTAATTGAAGGGAATTTACTAATTTGTGGATTATTTAAGACTAGCTTTTAAAAACACTCTTGACCAAAATACTTTCTTGGTATTAGTCAGCTCAGGCTGCCATAACAAAATATCACAGACTTCGTAGCTTAAACAACAGAAATTTATTTTCTCATGGTTCTGGAAGCTAGAAGTCCAAGATCAAGATGCTGTCAGGATTGGTTTCTGGTAAGGCCTCTCTTCCAGGCTTGTGGATAGCTGCCTTCTCACTGTGTCCTCACATGGCCTTTCCTCTGTTCTTGCATGCTGGGAAAGAAATTTCTGGTGTGTCTTCCTCCTCATGTAAGGACGCCTGTGTCCTATTAGATTAGAGCCCCATGACCTCATTTAACCTTAATTTTTACCTCATTTAACCTTAATTACCTCATTTAAGGCCCTATCTCCAAATATAGTCACATTGAGAGTTAGGGCTTCAAATATATGAATTTGGGGGGGAGGCACAAGTTAGTCCATAACATTGCGTTGGATATATGAACATTAATTAGACTTCATCTTAATCTTCAAGGTGTTCTCTCTTGGTGGAAGCTCAATGTATAAACAGATTATTAGTGTATTATCTAGTAAGTGTGATAGCAGATGTATTCAAACGACAGTATCATTTTAGTTGGATAATAATAAAAAAAACTGTAGACTTTGCTATGAAGAAAGAAAATACAGGCATTCTGGGAAAAGGAAGTAACATCACACTTCAGGGTTGAGCTGTAGTTAACAGTGAACCTGGTAGAGTTTTAAACAGGAAAACTCTGACATAACCTGATTTATATTTTAGAACGATAGCATTGGTCATCTGGTCCAGACTCCAGATAGATGTAGAACTCCCTGATTCTTTAAGCACTTAATCAAAGCTATGCCCAGGTGGTTCTTCTAACTATATTTCTGGGAAGAACTTTCTTCTACCATGGTATCATGGAGTCTTTTTTTATATTGACATTCAAATTTCCTTATTCAGCTTAGAGCATTTTTACATTGGTTTTTTTTTTTTTTTTTGACCTGAGGGAAAAAAGTTTATTTTTATCACTACCACTATATTTATAGATGGACTCTATGTACCTTTTTGCTTTTTCTGAACTAAGCCATGTGTATTAAGTGTTTAAAACTTCCCGTTAATCATTTTTGAAGTGCTCTTTAAACTCTCACTTTCTTGATGTACCACATGAATTGTGAGCACAAAATTTTACAGCATCAAAAAGGAGTCAGTATTTTATCCTGAAGAAAGCTCTGTAAATAGTTAGTCTAACTGGTAGCTTAATGGTAGTTTCCTCTCTCCTACAAGATGGGATAGCTGTTAGGCTTCATGGCTGCTTTCTGTGGGAAGGCTGGCTTCGTGGAAATTTCTTTTTCATAGATCAGTTTGGCATAGAAACCTTAGATGTGAATTAAAGATGAGGAGCTTAGTGTGATTATAATGGCAAGCCTGATATTTGAGATAAAACAATCTGGGAAAATATACCTTATTTTTATAAAGATATAAAAGAAGGTCAAAGGAATTAAGAGGGCCTAACCTAGAGGAGAAAAGACTTTTAGAAGATTTTAAAACAGTCAGAAATATATACAAGTATAGTTTTCAGATGATTATGATAGACTCCATTTTCTTTTAGTACAGGAAGAGAGTCTGTGGGCCTAAGCTCTTGTCGGAAGGTATTAGGTTAGATGCCTTGAAAAGCCTTACCACAAGAGCTGCGGAATCTCTGAAAATTTCCGGGGAAGGGGGTTAGGCACCATCTTTTCTGGGAAAGGATTGAATTGGATGCCTTCTTAAGAGCGTTTTTTTGTGTGTGTGCATTACGCGGGCCTCTCACTGCTGTGGCCCCTCCCGTTGTGGAGAACAGGCCCCGGACTCTCAGGCTCAGCGGCCACGGCTCACGGGCCCAGCCGCTCCGCGGCACGCGGGACCCTCCCAGACCGGGGCACAAACGCGCGTCCCCCGCATCGGCAGGCGGACTCCCAACCACTGTGCCACCAGGGAAGCCCTTAAGAGCGTTTTAAGTTCTATGCATGTGTGATATTTTAATATATTATACTGTGGGTATTACAGAATCAGAGTTTATATTCTGAATACATCCTTCTATGCTAGATAGAGAGGAGAAAAGGTTGTTTTTGCTTGTTAGAGAGCAGAACTATAAATAATTAGCTCTTTGCTGCAACTTTTTGTTTCTGCTTGTTAGGATCATTTTTCGATGAGTTGTTTAAATATTGTCTATCTTCATTAATTACAAACAGGTTAGAATCACCAACAAACAAGTTTTTTAAACACCTGCTTGTTAGAAACAAGGATTCTATGAGTTGTTTTCAGGTAAGGAGAACATTCATTAATTTTATTCTCAAAGGATTTATCAGAACTACCCAGTGCTTTCTTCCTTAAGTCTGATGGATGTTTCTTTTCTAGTCTTCTTTCCCATTGCCATCCACTCCAATTTGAGATTTCTGTTGTATCAAACTATACTGCTACAAAAACTTTCTAAATGGCTCCAGACTCTTAGAATTATTTTCTAGGAGGTATGATTCACATACAATATAGTGCTAATGATGCCTTTTGGAGTCGTGCAGCTCATAGCAGCCCTGTGATACCCCCTTCACCAACCAGCCTCGCATAGTTCTGTCAAACTCATCCTACCAAAATGCTGCTCTCACTGTATTAGTCTGTTGTTTAAGAATCTTCATTTTTTTTTCTTTTGCTTATTAGTTAAAGCTCCTACTTAGAAATCTGGCTATCCCTCATGAATTATTTTCATTTTGTTGTGTGGTTTTCCCCCTCCCCCGACTTCCTAATCTGAGGGCTACTCACTTTTCTCAACACTTCAGGCCTTAACTTCATTTCCAAAGACTTGCCTGATCCATAAAGACCTTACTTTACAGATATCTTTGCCTGTTTTAAATATGGTGAGGAAGAGGGAGAGAAAGGAAAATAAAATATGTGTACTGTGTGGGCCAGGGGCTCCCTATGCACTATCTCATTTAATTCTTTCTCCAAACGTAGGACATCCTAGAAACCATACCAATTTGACAGAAGAGGAAATAGCTTCAGAGAGATTAAATCATTTAAATGAAGTTATACAACCCAGAGAGTTGGTATTTGAACTTGGGTTTGTCTAATTTCAGAACTCTTTCTCTAGCTGATTGTCGTTTAGCCCCTACTGTATTAGCTATACCAGGTTTTATTTTCTTACGTTTTATTTAGGTTATAACAAAATGTCATCTAGGGCAGCCTCCCAACCAAAGGCTTCCTGCTTTCTCATAAAGCTGTTGGGAACATTTCTCTCCTTTCTCTGTCTCTGTCTCACAACAGGGTTATTATTTGGACAGTGTTAATGCTTTCAATTCAGTAATATAAAGTAGTCCTTTTATGATAATAAGGGACACATCTTAGATAAGTAAAGTCTATGTAGAGTTCCCAAATGTTGTTTTATCCTGTGGTAGCATATCCTTTGAGAGTAAACCTTCAGGAGATTCACTAACAAGTGGTCAAATTGTCAGGTCTAAAACGAATTTATTTTTATTAACTCCGTTTACTTCCCGGTAGAGAATTGAGCATCATGAGTGTTGCTTAACCATGGAATAATTATGAATTATGGGGGAAAAAGAAAACTAAAAGCATACATCCTCTCTAAACTAGATGAAATAATCACTCCAAGTTATTCAAGAATTCTCTGAAGTCATTTTCTTGCTTTTCTATATTATCCTCCATAGTAGTATTTGCTTAAAATCTGCCCCCTCCCATCCCATTTTTTTTTAACATCTTTATTGGAGTATAATTGCTTTACAGTGGTGTGTTAGTTTCTGCTTTATAACAAAGTGAATCAGTTATACATATACATATGTCCCCATATCTCTTCCCTCTTGCATCTCCCTCCCTCCCACCCTCCCTATCCCACCCCTCTAGGTGGTCACAAAACACAGAGCTGATCTCCCTGTGCTATGTGGCTGCTTCCCACTAGCTATCTATTTTACATTTGGTAGTGTATATATGTCCATGCCACTCTCTCACTTTGTCCCAGCTTACCCTTCCCCCTCCCCGTATCCTCAAGTCCATTCTCTAGTAGGTCTGCATCTTTATTCCCATCTTGCCCCTAGGTTCTTCATGACCATTTTTTTTTTTTAGATTCTATATGTATTTTTTCTTTTTTTTTTAGATTCTATATGTATGTGTTAACATACGGTACTTGTTTATCGCTTTCGGACTTAACTTCACTCTGTATGACAGTCTCTAAGTCCATCCACCTCACTACAAACAAGCCAGTTTCGTTCCTCTTTATGGCTGAGTAATATTCCATTGTATATATGTGTCACATCTTCTTTATCAATTCATCTGTTGATGGACACTTAGGTTGCTTCCATGTACTGGTTGTTGTAAATAGAGCTGCAATGAACATTTTGGTACATGACTCTTTTTGAATTGTGGTTTTCTCAGGGTATATGCCCAGTAGTGGGATTGCTGGGTTGCCTCCCATCCCATTTTTTAAAATCTGGGAGCAGGTAGAAATGGACCCAATTTTTGTGCTAATGTTTGAAGATTATTCTCAACCATTATGATCTCAGGGTGCTCCATCCATGTTCTAATTCTGCATTTCACCCAGAACTGGAGGCAGTGGTTAGGTAAGAGCAAGCACGTAGTCCATGAGGATTGGGGTGAAACAAGGAGTTTAGCAGTCTGTTTGACTACATTTAAAAACCTCATTATAATTTCATGGTGACATCCATAATATAAGCAGTTAATCCTCAGCTGTATAGATAATAAGGTATCATGAAACACACTCTTAAGCCATTATGTAGAGTTTAAAAATTTGTTGTTTTTCATTGATAGATGGGAGGTCAGATTTTTAAGTTTCTTGTATGTCTGTTAACTTTGATTTTATTTCTTTTAGTACTTTAGGAAATTACAGAAAATGCGTTTTAGCTAATATTGTACTAAAGTATTATAATGAAAAAGGATTTGGAACAGTAGTCTGGAATTAGGACACCATGCTTCTTGCTTGTTCTGGGACATTGACATGACCTTGAACAAATCATTTAAAATCTCTGGGTCTTTAACATTTCCTCATTTATTTTTATTTATTTTAAAATTTATTTTTATTTATTTTTAAAAAACATTTATTTATTTTATTTTTTTGGCTCTGTTGGGTCTTCGTTGCTGCGCATGGGCTTTCTCTAGTTGTGAGAAGCAGGGGCTACTCTTCGTTGTGGTGCACAGGCTTCTCATTGTGGTGGCTTCTCTTGTTGTGGAGCATGGGCTCTAGGTGCGCAGGCTTCAGTAGTTGTGATACACGGGCTCAGTGGTTGTGGCGCGTGGGCTCTAGAGCGCAGGCTCAGTAATTATGGCACATGGTCTTAGTTGCTCCACGGCATGTGGGATCTTTCTGGATCAGGGATCGAACCCGTGTCCCCTGCGTTGACAGGCAGATTCTTAACCATGGCGCCACCAGGGAAGCCCCCCCTCATTTATTTTTAAAATGTTTCTTTCACATCTAAAATTCTGTAATGACTTTCTCTGCATTAATTCCTCTTTGTTGATCCTACCATTTAAAATAATGATTACATTAAAATCCTAAACACTGGTTTTAAAAAAGCGCGGGTGGATATACTGTGGGGTTTTTCTTTTTTTTTCTGATATGCTCTCTGTTTAAGGACACATTGTGCTAGTTTGCATTAAAACTTGAATTGTAGCTCAGCAGGTTGCTAATTATTTTTGGTTGGAATACCAAAGGGAATTGAAAATAACTTTTTTTTTTTTTTTTTTTGCGCTATGCGGGCCTCTCACTGTTGAGGCCTCTCTCGTTGCGGAGCACAGGCTCCGGGCGCGCAGTCTCAGCGGCCATGGCTCACGGGCCCAGCCGCTCTGCGGCATGTGGGATCTTCCCGGACCTGGGCACGAACCCATGTCCCCTGCATCGGCAGGCGGACTCTCAACCACTGCGCCACCAGGGAAGCCCGAAAATAACTTTTTACCTATATGACTCAAAAGAGCAGTGATTATACTTCAAGACTTTACTTTCTCTGTAATATTAGGAATTATGAGATTCACAGGAAAATCAATAGTTTTTTGCCTTTCAGATCAGTCTATAATGGAATGAAATTCTGGGTATGATATATGCTGTTTTCTTCTTTGCTTTCAGAGAACACGTAGGCTTGGAAGGTAACATGATACAAATAATTTTGGAGTTTTTTACCTCTGTGGTAATATATGCATATGACACCTTCTTGAGGTTTGCTTTATTGTAAGTGGTGTTGTCTAGAAGAGTGAGCACTGAAGAAATAAATGTTCCAACTCTGTAGTAGTGGGCTGCATGACTGTGACCTTAGGGAAGATTCCCATCCCCCAATTCTGTGACCTCCTTTATTCTAGAAGGAGGTTGAGCTAAATTATTTTTGGTAACAATCAGTTGCTAACACATCTTGAATACTTACACAAATGTGCAATGAGGCAGGTCCTGCTATCACCCTACCTCATTTCAAGAAGAAACTGAGGTCTAGTAGAGATTAAGTAATTAGCCCTTAGTAGTGGAAGAGCTGGTATTCAACCAACCCCTACCCACGCACCACCTGCTTCTAAAACTCATAATTTGACCACTTCAATATACTGCCTTCCAATTTAAACAGTCTGTGGTTATGGGAATTTCTAATACAGAAGTATCTATCTTAAACAACATTCAGAATCTCAAGATACTGCCCACATCAGTTGCTAAGTATTCCTATGTAAATTTTCTACAGCCCACGCCAGATCACTATGTACATTTGTAACACTTACTGCTGTTTCTAAATAACTTCAAAATAGTTTGTACTCGCATTCACAACACTCCATAAGGTAAGTTGGGCGACTGAGGTATTATAATACAGATGAGAAAGAAGATTTGGCGGGTGTTATTTAGGTGGTGAATTGGTAGAACCAGATCTTGAACCCACTTCTTGGCTACTCCTGTTTTCTATAGAACATATGCCTATGATGATTGCTTTTAAAGATTCACACAAAAAAAGATCAGTCACTGACAGATTCTCTCAGATTACTACTGAGAAAATAGTAATAATCCAAGAGGTTATTTTATATTATATAATATTCCTTCCTGCATCTGTGACTTTCCATCTGTTACCATGAATAAATTGTCGCATCTCCAATCCAAGGCCAGCCTCTACTTGGGCTCTGGATCTCATCCCTTCCCTTCTACTCAAGAACTTTGTTCTTGAATTTTTCCATGTCTCTTCTGTAACATCAGTTTCTTTCTCTTTACCAGATCATTCTTATTAGCATACAAACATGTTATGTCTTTCATCATAAGGGGGAAAACATCCTTTCCTAGATTTGCATTCTCCCTTAGTTTTGTCACATATTGGATGCACTTAGTTGTGTCACATTTTTGTCAATTTCCCTTGATAGTAAAACTCCACAGAATTTTTTATGCTTCTGTTACCATTTCCTTATTCTTCATCTCTCCAGTCTCTTTGCTCAGGATGTACTACTTCCACTTCACTGAAATTTTTCTTTTCATAATTATCATCAACTTCCATCTTAACAAGCAAGTGGTTGGTTCCCAGTCTTCATTTTACTTCCCAGTACTTGACCCACTTGTTCATTTTCTCCTTCTTAAAACCTTTCTTTACTAAGCTTTAAGACTGTCAAGTTCTGAAAATCTCCCTGGAAGCCTCTCTTTTACTAACTTCTCTTTTACTCCTGGACTTCTAGTTGTTGGAATGCCTCTGAACACAGTCCATGAACCTCTTTTCTTTGTCTTCGCTCATCCTCAGATGGTCTCATTCATTCTCAGCACTTTAAATATCATTCCACAAACAATTTTTTGCATGAACCAATTTAAAAGTCTCTCATTACTGTTTGTGGTACTTTGCACTGACTCAACCTGTTGCAATTTAATCTAACCCCCATCCCCTGAAAAATAAATAAAACAGTTTCAGCCAGAAAAACCCAAATCATTCCAATGTTATGAATCCTAAATTTGTATCTTTAGCCTTCACCTCTCTCCTGAGGTCCTGATTTGTATATTTAACTGCCTACTTAATATTTGGGTAGCTGTTAGGCATTTCAAATTTATGATGATTAAACATACTATTTTACTTCAGTGCTGAACAAGGAAATTGATAAGCTTTTAAGATTAACAAACCAAAGGGAATGAAAAGAATTTAAATGGTCTCCAATCCTGGGAAAGCACAAGAGCATGTTATGTGATGTGTTCCAATACCTTTGGAATTGCCCATAAATGAAGATGAGTGTCAACTCATCTTCATTTATGGGCAATCCCAAAGGTATTCTATTCTGTCCCCCATGAAAGAAAGAGAGAGTAGTAGTAAATCATTTTTGAAACAGACCCAATGACATAGAGAATCCATTCTTCCAACAATTTTGAAACCTATTGTACTTTGAAAAAATTTAACTAATGCCACCCAATGCAGTTAGATGAAAAGCTGGAAAGACAAGATATTTTGAGTTGAAAATGCAAGCTAAACTGTTGACTTACAAATCTCTGTTTTTGTTTCTGCTGAATTTGTACCTCTCAAGTCTTCCCCACCATAGTTTATGGCAGTCGATTTGGGTAAAACGATAGGTAGGAGTTCCTTGAACTCACCAAGCTCATTGCTACCTCTGAGCCTTTACACTTGATGGTCCCTCTTCCGATAATTCTTTCCCCAAATCCACATATGGTTTTCCTTTCTATCTCTTCCCCCTCTTCTTTCCTCCTCTCTTTCCTTCTCTCCCTCTTCTTACCTCTCTCCTGTCCTCCCCTTCCTTCCCCTCTTTCTGTCTCTCTGACTCTCCCTCTCCTTCTCCCTTTTTCTGTCTCTCTGTCTTCATGTTCTGGTGAACAGGAAGTGGAACGCCTCTAGCTCCTTAAAATCTGGGCTCTTTTGAGAGGACTACTGAATTTTGCCATGGAAAATCCATCATCATTTGAATGCTATTTAAGCATTGCTTTGCTTCTTTTGACATCTAAAAATATCAGTGACATCAGAGTGTCAGACACCAGTAACAAAGTAGCTTTTATTTATTTGGAATGAAACAAATCAAAACCACAAGATGGTAGCTAAGAGAGATGTTTTCTCAAGACAGATCAAACAAACGTTTTTCAGTTTTTTAACCACTGAGTAATTAAGTTGATCTTTCTTTCAATCTGTGTTCTTATTTTTTGTTGTTTTTACTGTTTACTAGCAAACATCATTCCATTAGCCACATAAAACTAATTCAGTACATGAAGATGCACATGCTGTACTGGACATTTGAAGGTTATCCGGTTCTTACTACTGTTTCAGCTTAACGAAATGTTTCCATATTTTATCTTCTGGGCTACTCTTAATCACCATTCTCCTTTCTTTTTTTATTAAACATATAATTCTTGGGAAATGATATATTGCTTGGAAATATTAGAAATGCAATACTAGTTGCTAAGATGTGTTATAGTTTTGGAAATACCTACAAATTAGCAAATATTAATTTTCATAGAGAAATTAAAGGTTAGTTTCTTGTTTGTAATTTTAAGCTTCTGAGTTTACTGCTATATTGTACATGGGTATTATGTAATATATTGCTTTACCCAATGCAAAAGTCAAGGCTATTAATCACCAAAGAACTAATTAATCTTTAGAATTAAGTACTTATTTCCAAAATAGAAAAATGTCGAAGTATTTCTTAAAACTTTAGAGATATATATTTCTCTCATTTATATTTTTCTCTGTATAGCAAATCAGTTGCTTAGAAAAGCATTCTTGTTTTTGTTTTGTTCTAGTTTTGTCATTGATTTTTTAAAAAATTTTCTTAAGAAAAACTGATTGTGGTACAGCAAGTTTGTTAGGCTCTGAGCAGGTCACTCGTGCATTCTCTTGATGCAAAGGATAAAATCTCATCTGAAATAACCTGAAAATCACAGTCAGCTAAAAACACTGGTTAAAAATATATTAATGTTCTACCACCCACCCCCCTAACTTCTAGCTACTAAATTACTCTTGGTTTTTATAACTTTTTCTCTCAGAGGAAATAGATATTGCTTTGTTTGAGATAGTGTTTTTTATGCTTATACATCTTATTTTTAAGATTATGACTCATGGATTTTAATAGCCCTGTGAGTCACTTTATGGACATATCTTCTTAGCACAGAGGGATAATGATTAGAAAATAAAGATACCAAGCCCTTTGTATTATAGGCCCTGA
Source organism: Mesoplodon bidens (assembly GCF_964165515.1). NCBI lineage: Eukaryota > Metazoa > Chordata > Mammalia > Artiodactyla > Ziphiidae > Mesoplodon > Mesoplodon bidens. Next base: position 23,478,603 of record NC_138164.1, on the reverse strand, counting down.
ACTGTAAAAATCATCTGTTTTTATGGAATGTCATTAAATTCAAATAAGGGGTAACAATACTATCAAATTCTAACATGAATTTACTAATAACATATCTGCAGAACCATGCATGGTTTCAATTATCTGGAAGTACTTACACATATTTAATTTATATGCCTCCACCCTCTTAGCCTTGAGTTATGTTGACCAAAGAAGCCACTCGACTCTTTTATTTATTATGCAAAAACCCAAGTGATGGTATAAGTAAAATATACTGTTTTCTGGTTGCAACGTTTATATGCCATTTCACTTCTGTAATCAAATATAGCTGTTAATATTATCATGTCTTGACTATCTCTGTGTATGCTCTGCATAAGTGCAGTATGCACTCAGATTTGTGAAAGACTATACAGCTGTTCTAGATTAGGCTTTATGCTGCAAAATCTCTGTGTACTTTCCTAGTTTGGTTAAGTTCATTTAAACAAAAGCATTTTACTGAGGAAGTTGGACATGCTATATATACTGGTAATAGACTAGAAGTGAGATATAGATGTTGATATATTTGACAAGATTTATCAACCACTCTCCCCTCTCCCCTTAAAAAATAGTTTTGATGCCTAACCAGTAGATTTTCTTGGTGTTCATCTCTATGGTTTAAGTCTAATTTTCTGCACCATAAGATGTTATGATATAGTGATAAGAACATAGAATATGTAGTTAGACCCAATTCTAGTCCAGATTCTGCTGTTCACCAGCATTATGGCCTTAGGCCAAGATATTTAAGGTCTCTAAGTCTTACTTACCTTGTCTATAAAGTAGAAATAAAAGCCCATCAAATAGATTTGTTTGAGAATTGAGTTAACATAAAAAATGTGCTTTGTAAACTGTATATTGACTATACAGATGTCAGAATTCTTATAGGTATTACCTTTCCTTAATAATTCAGTATTTTACAATATATCCAGGTTATCTTCCTCACTTTTTATTATGATTACATAACCTGTCAGCATCAAAATGACAAGAGATGGAGTTGAATCTGTAGTGACCCATAACACATACTGCTTCTTTCACCTAAAAGTCCACTGTCCCCAATTTCTACTTAATTGAAAGTTCCAGTTGTGTTTGAATAATGGAGGTTTTAGTTTTTCTATGACTTCAAAGTACTTTCAGCTGATAAAATTTGAGCCACAACACAGTTGACCATAGAAAAGACACTAGGGACTTCCCTCGTGGCTCAGTGGTTAAGAATCCGCCTGCCAGTGCAGGGGACACGGGTTCGAGCCCTGGTTCGGGAAGATCCCACATGCCGCGGAGCAGCTAAGCCTGTGCACCACAACTACTGAGCCTGCGCTCTAGAGCCCGTGAGCCACAACTACTGAAGCCCGCGCTCTTAGAGCCAGTGCTCCGCACCAAGAGAAGCCACCACAGTGAGACGCCTGTTCACCTCAAGGAAGAGTGGCCCCCGCTCCCCGCAACTAGAGAAAGCCCGTGTGCAGCAACAAAGACCCAGTGCAGCCAGAAATGAATCAAAAAAAAAAAAGACACTAAATTCTGAAGACTGTATTAGAATAACTTGAATTGTACCAATATATAAAGAAACCTTGAAAAGGTTATTTAGTTATAACTAGTAATTTATTGTGTGTGTTTATGGTTGCTATGAGACAAGTAAATGAGAATTAAAGAGCAAACTCACAGTTTCAGCACAGCCAAAAATGAAAATGAGAAGCTTGAGAAAGAAGAAATTTTTTTTCTTGTTTGGTTTGTATAGGCACATCGTAAACATAAGTGATCGTTCTGACATTTTGAGGCATTATAAAGAAAATTCTATGTATAACATACCAAATCTTAAGTAAATAGAAGTTTTCAATAATTAAATAGGTTAAGGAATAGCAGTGTTATTTCTTTTGTAGCAGAGATTTTCAAAAAGATGAATCTCCTTAAAAAGATAAAAATATATGAAACTTGACATAGGATCAGACAGTACAGTACAGTACAGTACAGAACAGACCAATAGATCTTAAATATTTGCTAAAGTATAGATGCATGGCTGCCTTAAAGAAATTCCTTCCTTGAGAATTTCACTATTCTGAGTATTTGGTAAATTTACTGTGTCCTCTACAAGGTTAAATATAATTTGATAGAAATAGGACATCAGTTCAGGGGCTATCAATCCATATCACTATGATAAACCGCAGCTGAGAGAGACACTGTCCATTCCGCCTACGAGTGGCTTGTCGGGAATGACAACTGCAGCCTGTGTAGGATCTGAGGACAATATGTTGCAAATGCCCTCAGCTCTTCTGGAGCTGCCGCTTTGTTCTCAGTGTCTTCTGATTGTCGCCTGGTACCTGTAGCACTGCAATACCCTTGCCTACTCCTGCCCCTTTTTAAAAAAAAATTTTTTTAAAAATTTTTTAATTGCTTCAACATGATGCTTATTGCTAGAATGAATTTTTCAAATACCACATTTTTTAAAAAATGCCACTTCTCTGTTTAAGAACCCATGTAGACGTCCTCATTCATTAAACTACTCTTTCAACATTCCAGATTCTCCATAGTCTGACCTTACCCTACAATTCCATCCCAAATTTGTTTACTATACCAAGTTCCATTCCACAGAGGATTGGGGAAGCCCATGAGAATACTTATGATAAAATAATGGATAAACATATTTAGAAATGAGGAACCTTGGAAATACAGAAATAAAGAGCCCAGAAGGTGACACTGGGGACGAAAACTTAGATGCACAGCTTATACCTGCTGTAACTAAGGTTAAGGTTTAGCTCTGAACTGCTAGATATCACCTGTTCTGCCGTCCCCTCCAACATGCATCCTCTCTACTTCAGCCTTCTCCCAACTGTGCCCATGTTTAGTGACATTTCCGTGTATGTGTGTGTGTTCACTTATCTTTCTGATATCCTCCCATTATTCAAAGTTCAGTCTCATATCCATTTCCCATCTTCCATGAAGCCTTCCCTGTGTGTTCCAGCCCTCTTGGAATTCCTTCTTTGACTTCTGTAGCAGTTATACTCACTGTACAACAGTGTCAACTCTTTATCACCCATCTTTTGTGGTGATCAGGAATTATGTTTTCGGCCAGCTTTCTTGAGATTTTTAAGTATTCTGAGAAATTTTTATATTTCTAAGCTTGTCTGTTGGTGGCTCCCTTTATTCACATCAACATCCTATACTGGTGCCTGTGCCACCAGCATTCTTCAGGCATCCTGTTTCATTCTCCTTCTACATCCTTCACAGGAGCCTGCACAAGGCCGAGATTATAATGTAGGCAGTAAAGTCAGGAATGACTGGCAGGTAAGTAAGTCTGTCTATCTAGTCAATGCTTGTATTTGCAAAAAGCATGGCTTTAATATTTGGAGCTTTCCATTGTGGACCTTTTCAGATATATGGCTGTGTGGATAGTTTAACCACTCTGCAGAGGAAAAGTAGGCTTTGAAGAAAAGTGTTACAATTCTGAACTTTCTTACCTCAAAGCACAACTGGGAATCAGTCCCCTTCATAATGTCATTACTCCTGACCTTATACTTCATACTGTGGCTCTGGAATGAAACTCAGGTAGGCCCCAAAACCTGTCTACTAAAGCATTCTACAACTATACAATTCTAATCACCCAGTGTTGCAGTAATTTATGCCCAAGATTATGCTACTAATTACTTGAATTTGGTGAACAGCAGGTATGGAGCCAGAAATTTCCAGAACATTTTGAGGGAGGGTATGGGGCAGAGAGGTGAAGAGTTACCAGGATGATATAAAAAACCCTATAAAATTAGCAAAGATATGGTTCTTATACCTGGCAGTATCTGCAATCTGTTCAGATGTTACCAGTGTCTTCTGCATGTCTCCAGACAGACCTTTGGAGGCCTGGGAAGCCTGCATCTGTATCTGGGAGTATGTTGCCTCATCTGGTGCTTTCTGTAGTAGTCAGAACAGATGTGGTTACATTTCCTTTGCCTTTAAAGAAATTTTATATATATATATATTTTTTGAAATTTTATATTTTTAACCTCATCTGTTGATGTCACCTTCATTTGCATCATCCTGTAGTAATGCCTGTGCAGCCAGCATTTTAAAAAAAATACCTCAATTAAAAACCCTGAACTGAATAATTCTCATACATATGATCTACTAATTTGAACATGCATATAGTTGCTATTAGCATTAGTAAAAATATACATTTTAAAAGGGTCTCAATTTATAGTAATTTTGGTCATTGCATATATTCTCAAAAATAACAATTACTATCATTATGGGGGGAAATGAGGATGGAGGAATCTAGGCATTTTTTTTAATGGTTTAAAAAAAAATCCTATTTAAAAAAATGTTAATAGTGTTGGGCCCATAGAATTAAGTCCAGATTTCCTTAGCATACGTTCAAGGCCCTTCCCAAGCTGGCCCTTGTCTACTTTTCTAGCTTTGGCACCCACTGTTGTCCCATCCTTCATGGTCCTGAAACCTCCCTGTTGTTTCTTGCCCCTCTCTCTTTCCCTTTGTCCTATAAATTCTGACTCATTCTCAAGACTATTTTGAATCTATTCTGTGAAATCTTCTCTGTTCTTTTAGATTTGTATATGTGTGTGCACACAAATAAAGTAACTCTATGAGCAGATGCTTTACAATTTAGAAGTCTTTCATTCACTAAACTGGCTTATGTAAATAATCTATAAATACTTGCTGAAGAAAGGAAGGAAAAGACAAAGTGCACATGAGAGTTCATAAATTTGTATAATGCTTCTTGTATAGTGATTGTTTAGGATTTATGTTGATTTGAAGATTATTATTAACATCACTGAATTGGTAGTTCAGATTATGGATGAAGGTGGGAGATACTTGTTTAAATTATCTTTTTTTGAAAGATTTTAGGTTAATTTTGTATTGTAACACAAAGGTTTGGGTTCTGGCTCTACCACTGACTATATTTAAATTATCTAATCCTATTTCCTTATCTGTAAACTGTGAAATTTTAATACAATTTTCATCCATTCATTCAACATTTGTCTTCTAGACATTATTTTTATCTTTAAAATTTAACCTTTAAATAATGGGCTTTCCAATTATACTGCTTTAACCTTTAGAAAATGCACCAAAATGTTTGTGTTTTCTTTTTTTTTCTTAGCTTATTTGCCTACCTTATTCTTTTGGAAAGCTGCACAAAACAAACTGTCTTTCAGATATATGGTCACTAGAGATTGTAGTTTCAGCTCTATCTATAAATAATTATATATGGATAGGTGATTTAATCTTAGCCCAACATCTGAAATGATATACAAAAATTGCTTTTTGTTAGTTTCTTACCAGGGAAGCATTGATTGCTAAATAGAATATTAAAGAGATTGATATGCAAGATTAGCTATTTTTTTCCAAAGAGGGAAAGTAATAGAAGGTAAGAAATTTCATGCAGATTTATGTAGTGGATGAGTTAGATGTGATTTCCTCAAAGTATGTTTCTCCTTTGTAAACAAAACATTTCTTTGCTTTTGTCTTGCTGAATGGAAAATTGATTATCTTAATTGTGCCTCTATTCAAACTCACTTATAAATGACTGTATGGCAAACTGTAAGGAAATAGAATAGAGAATTTCAGCATTTGAAAGTTTTCACTGCACAAGTGAACTTTAATTTTGTATTTTAAATTTTAATTTGGCTATTAAAATCATAAGCTAGTTGATTTCTTAGTTAAAGAAAATTTGTGAGAGCATGAGGATAATAATACACTGTGACTACACGTCATGTTTTAGCAGAGGAGGTACTAGGTTGGTGCTGAGAAGTTTTATAGATAGGAAGAGTAAGAATTAGGAAATAGTAAGTGAACTTGAAAGTTCATCGTATATTTTTATTTCCTTTAAGGTGAAGGTGGCAAAGATGTAGGAAATTGATGGTAATTCAGCCTTTCTATAATATAAGGCACTTAAGATATTCTTTTGTAAACTTTTAAAAATGTATTTAAACAACTTAAATGAGAGTTAATCTTTTCATGATTGTAAGCCATTGTTTATTATGTGCTGCAGATCATGATTTTTCTAGTTTTAATGTGTAATTCATTTCAACTAAATTTGAAAATAGAAGCCTGAAATGGAGTAAAAACTTGACTACTGGAGTAGATTAATCTCCGACAGATCTACTTATCTTAGCAGTGGTTTATTAGTTTTTTAAAATGAAAACTCAATTATTTGGTTGCCAAAGTGTCATGGGGGAAATAACAAGTTAATAGGATTCAAAATGTAGAACATTTTGGAAAATGGTGTTTTGCTCATTTAGACATACTCTTTTGTAAAATACTTTGTCATTAAAAGAAATAAAACTTCCAATAAAGGACAACTCTGTGACTTTTCAATTAAGTAGTGATTGTGGAATTTTAAGGGAACTTGGGAGCAATTTATAATTCATTTCCATTTTTGAAGAAGAAAAGACTTGTTTACTGCTGTAAAGAATATTGAATGATTACTGTCTTCCTTTTTTTTTTTTTTTAAGTGGAAATTTCTTCTCCTATATAGAAACTTTGTAGAACTTTGGATTTGTAGTTGGCATTTATTCACTGGCCTACAATTCAGATCATGACTATTTTGGTCAATTTCAAAATAAGAGAAAGATGGAATTTTAAGTAATTTGTAGTTTATGTTTAGCGAGGTTTGGAATATATCCTCTGATTGACAGAGGCAAGCTTCGACCTGGGTAATTAAAAAGAGTGCAAACTGGGACCAATGTACTAATGCTTGAACAGTTAATTGGCTCTGTTTTAAGAGGTGTAAGAGTGCTTGTAATACACTCTCCAGAGTGTTTAGATGCCATCATTGACTTGTTTTTCTATGCATTGTTTTATTAGTCCTGTTGTATTATATCACTAAATCAGTATTCAGCTAAACCCAAACGTCACCATTATGGAATAAATTTCTAGGAGACAGAAATAAACTGAAAATATTCAAAAATATTTTAATTAGTATGATAACATTATTATTAAAAAGTGAAAGGGAAATCAGGCTATTACAATTTAGCATTATGGTGGAGGAACAGTAATTTCTCAGCTCTGTCAGCTGCTCTTGGGTTTAGTTCTGCACATTTACCTTAGTAGGTAGATGCTCATTTTCAGCAGGCACATTTAATAATAACATTAATCTTTTTATGCTCATAACTCATAAAAATGTTTTCAATAATTTCTTCTCTAAGTTTGTACCTGGGATTTATAGCTTGGGTAAATCTCAGAAATCAGTCTCTCTTTAACTATCGAAAATGGTTGGCTGTATATAGCAATCAGAATTTTTTTATCTTCCCAATGCTTTCTTAGAAAGTTGTTTTGAAGCTTTATTAGTGAGAACAGAATGTATTTTGAATACCTCATTTTTCTGTAAAATTTTCTTTTCTTCACAATCTTTATATTCTTTGTCAGGATCAGAAATAGTTTATCATGAATTTTGGAATTTCCCCTCCTTGTGAAAGTTTGAGGTGCCAAAGTTGACATTCTGCTTTTAATTCATACAATATGGGGAGGTTCCTTTTTAAAAATCCTAAGTGGGGGCTTCCCTGGTGGCGCAGTGGTTAAGAATCCGCCTGCCAGTGCAGGAGACACGGGTTCGAGCCCTGGTCCGGGAAGTTCCCACATGCCGCAGAGCAACGAAGCCCGTGTGCCACAACTACTGAGCCTGCGCTCTAGAGCCTGTGAGCCACAACTACGGAAGCCCATGTGCCTAGAGCCCGTGCTCCGCAACAAGAGAAGCCACCACAATGAGAAGCCCGCGCACCGCAATGAGGAGTAGCCCCCGCTCTCCACAACTAGAGGAAGCCTGCACGCAGCAACGAAGACCCACTGCAGCCAAAAATAAGTAAAATAAAAAAATAAAATTTTAAAAAATCATAAAAAAAAATCCTAAGTGGAATTAAATAACTAAAATTTAAATACAATTCTTAAAGCTTATTTCTATGAATGCTATATGGTAAACAGAAAGGCAGTAAAGATAATTCTCTATATTTAGACTGAATTGATTTCCTCACTAACAAACACTGACTGACCAGCAAGAATGCCCATTCACTCCTTAATCCATTTCATGCAATGTGGCTTCCACCTCTATTCCTTAGTAGAGTGGTTGAAATTGTATCATTCCCTTTTACTTTATAAACATTTAAGGTCTTTGGCGTAACAAAATTTACTGTGGCACTAAGGGATGATCCTTTACTTTCTGTATAGTACAAGGAAATAATCTGTTCTCCTTCACTTCACATCAACCCTCCTCTCCATTTCTCAGAGATGTTCTGGAGTTATATAACTTTGTTTTTAATTTTAATACAGCTTCAAGAGTGTTACCCTTTTTTTTTTTTAAGAATCATTTATTGTTTAGTTAATGTTGTAATTTATAGCAGTGGTCCCCAACCTTTTTGGCACCAGGGACCGGTTTCGCAGAAGACAGTTTTTCCACGGGGTGGGGGTCAGGCGGTAATGTGAGCAATGGGGAGCAGCCAATGAAGCTTTCCTTGCTCTCCCGCCGCTCACCTCCTGCTGTGCAGCCTAGTTCCTAACAGGCCACGGACCACCACCAGTCCACCAACCAGGGGTTGGGGACCCCTGATTTATAGAGTTTGCTTAATCGGTCTTTTTTTTTTTTTTTTTTTTGATGTGGACCATTTTAAAAGTCTTTATTGAATTTGTTACAGTATTGCTTCTGTTTTATGTTTTTGGTTTTTTGGCTGCAAGCCATGTGGGATCTTAGCTCCCCTACCAGGGATCAAACCTGCATGCCCTTCGTTGGAAGGCGAAGTCTTAACCACTGAACTGCCAGGGAAGTCCCAGTTACACTTCTTATTGAGACATTTTGTGCTCACTCAATTTTAACATTAGAATTTCATTTTTGTTTTTGCTTTTGCTGTAGTTGTGAATGCTCTCAGAAAGAAAAAGAGATAAGGGAAACATAGCATGTGTAGAAGCATATTTAAGCATACATTTATACCTCTTTTAGAGAAAAAATGAGGTATACAAGATATATTCTGTTGCCTGTCTACCAGAGGAATTTTATACAATATTCTAAAGTTTTAAACTTCTCAGAAGTAAGACCCTAACTCATTCATTTTTGCATACCCATTATGGGCTAAATATACTAAGCACTCAGCAAATGATTATTAATTCAAGCTGAAGGGAGTGCTTGAGGTTTCTATATTTTTTGAATGAAATTCAAATTCATGTAATGGTCATGAATTTGATCATACATAAGTCCATATGTATAGAAATAAGTAGATTCTTTGTGTATGTATAAACCCTCAGTGTGTATACAGACTCTTACATGAAGTTTTCTTCCATGTTTCTCTAGAGGGAATTTTAAACATAACTAATTTGTTATTTTATAGGTGTATTGCACATTTCATTTTTCTTTACTGACTACTCATTTGTTTTCCCATTAAGGTGCTGATTGCATATTTTCCAAGCATCTGCAATTAATTAAAATCTTTACAAACTTCCTTAAACCTAAATACTGTAAATTTTGTACTTGAGAAATCTGAGATGGAAATTAAGTGGTTGACAGTTATTAATAAAAATCTTATGATCAGATCTAAATTTCACATGATGGATTTCTAGTGTTAAACCCTTATCAATAATAAGTACTTATATATTTTTTATTTTTTATACTCAGTATTTAATAAATAATAATAAATATTTAATAGTATTGTATTCCACTTTATTATTTTCACATTAAATATTTATCAAATATTGAGAACCTGCTCTATGCTTTATGACTACAGTAGTGAGCAATGTTAAAAAATGTTTAAAGAAGATAGTTTAGGTGATACAGACTTTAACATTTCGTGAAGTGGACAGTTTCCTTTTGGAGAACTGCAAAATGGGGCAGAAGACAGGAGGCTTTTATAGGATAAAGAGCAAAGAAGAGAAAAATTGAAGATATCTGATTGATTGGGGCCACATTAATCAACCTTGTTTGGAGTGAGAAGACCCAGGGTTGGCTTGGCGTTTGGGGATTGGCTGACAGGACATACAGCATTTCTGGTCAAGTGGACATTTATAGGGACACGGAAGTTGTCTAAGTTTTGGTTTGCTGATGTGGCACCCCAGGCAGGAACAGCTCCATCTTAGCCCTAGAAATCTATTTCAATAATGATAACAGGACCTGGCCCCTACTCTCATGAAACTTACTGCCTAGGAAAGGATGCAAACATTAAACAAATAATGAGTTCACTCTAGGTATAGCACTGAAGAGAAATCTACAGGATGTTTTACTAAGGGAGTGATGTTTAGAAATGTTTAATCTGAGACCTGATTACTTGAAGTTAACCAGGTTTGGCATAATAAGAATATATATTTGGTCTTTGTCCCTGGTTCCTGACAATGAAGTCAGAGGTTTTAACCCATGGAATTTCCTGAGTGATGGAAGTGTTTCGTTGTTCATAAGAAGCCCCTGTTCAACACACTTGAATTTATGCTAATGAGTTGACTCAGGGTGGGATGTCTAGATAGCTTCAGGGTGGGGACTGGTCACCAGAAAGACTAAGCATGTGATTAGCCCCATCCCCCTTCCTGGGAGGAGGTTGGGCCTGGAAATTGAGTTATAAGAACTCTTGAACAACAAGATTCTGAGACCTTCCAGATTGGTGAATGTGTTGATGTGCTGGGAAGGTGACCCTCCTGTAGAAGACATGGAAGCTCTGCACCCCATCCCCACTGCATACCTCGTCCTGTGCATCTCTTCCATCTGGCTGTTCCTAAGTTATACCCTTTAAATAAATAAACTGGTAATCATAAGTAAAGCACTTTCCTGAGTTCTAGAGAATTATCAAACCTGAGGAGGGGGTCGTGAGAATCCCTGAATTTGTAGTCGGCCAGGTAGAATGGCAAGTAGCTTGGCGACTGCATTTTGCAGCTGGCATCTGGAGTATGGAGTCTTGTGGGACTGAGCCCTTTACCCCTGGGGTCTATGCTAACTCTGCATAGTGTTGGAATTAAATTGAATTGATAGACACTCATTTGACTTTGAAGACTTAGTGTTGAAGAGAAACCACATGTTTGGTGTCAGAAAACACTACAGACCAGGCAAAAGGAAGTAGAAGAAGATTCCAGTAGAGAAGTAGCAGTAATGCAGACCCTGAGGTGGGAAGGGGCTTGACTTGTTCCAGGATCTGAAAGTGTGGCTTCAAAGCTTGTAAGCAGGTGATAGACATGATCAGATTTGAAACTTATTAAAAAAAAATTCTAATGACAACACAGAGAATTGGAGTGATCAGAAGAAGAATGGTTGCAGGGAGACTCATTAGGAAGCTGGTACAATATTCCACACAACAGAGAAGAGAGGCTTGGGAGCAAGGGTCATGAAAGTAGGGATGGTCACATACAAGGTGACACAGAAAGCACCCCCATATGTTTTATGAAGCTTATAAAATATTATTGATTGTGAAGAAATAATTGTACAAGTAGCAAATTCAAAGCTTTAATGGTGAAAGTTGAGATTCAGGATGATGTAGGAGAAAACCTAGCATATGTACATATTTGTGTGACCTTGTTAAGCTATTTAGTCATCTGACTTACATTTTCTCAATTTTGAAAACGGGAACAATACTTTTTCTTCCTACTTCATAGAGTTTGAAGATGAAGTAAGATAATGTATGTCAGAGCACTTCATAAATTTGTTGTAGAAGAATGCCACTTCTCATCTGTATTTCTTCTCATCATCAAAACTGAAAGCAAAATATAAGCTAGTTGGGTTACATTTCTTTTTTGGATATTTTCATCTGCCCTACTTAATAACTGAGTCTTCCAAGTGTGTATTTTAGGAAAAGTATTCCTATTTTCGGTGAAATATTTTTCTCAGAGGTTCTGAAACTGTATTTCAGGAACAGCCAGTTCATAGAGGTGACCCTGATCTCTTAGTGTATATGAACTACTTTTTTTCTAAAATTTCTCAGAGCCTTAAGACAGGAGTGTGGGTGTGACCGTAGGACTGGGAGGGTAGAGAAAAATGAGAGAATAATTAGTCAGTGAGGGAGGAGTGGTTGCAGCTTCCAATCTGGAAGTACCTGAAGAGAAAGAGGCATGTTGACAGCCAGGATCCATAAGTTGAAGGCTGCATTCTACCAGATGTTAAGCATTTAGCAGGGCAAGTGGAGTCGATTCATTCGTTAGTGGCTGCTCCGCAGAAATAGAAGAACATGGCTTTCATTTTAGTGCTTATGTGGATAACTATCCTAGAACAGTTCATTTTATCATCAGGGCAGGGACTCTGTCTTATTCACTGCTATATCCCCAGTACCTAGTAGTATGTCTGTCACATGTCTCCTTAATAAAAACTTATTGAAGGAAGGCATTTTTGTAAAGCGTCTTCATAATACTTATTAAACTCTCTTAGACCATGTTTATCATGTACAACTATGCTTGTGAATATAATGATTCTCTGAAATGTACCATATACCCATGTAGTCCACAGACTCTAGTTGGTTCTCCCTCCTTAACATCTCTCATACCTGTTCCCCACTTCCATCTCCACTGCCACTTCCTTCATTGAATCCCTTTCCTCACCTGGATTATTGTAGTTTTTAAACTGATATCCTACCTTCAAATCTTATACCCTCCCCAACCACCCTTCCCATTGCTGCCAGGGTGCAGCATCTGTAAGATACAAGTTTAGTCTTCTGCTAAAATACTTAAATGGTTCCCTTTTACTTAGAGCAGTGAGTTTCCAGCCATGATGTTCTAACACACTGATACGTCACAATCATTTGGAAGGTGATAGGTATATCATAGTATTTGTGCTGTCTCTCATGAAAATGAGTCCAGAGAGAGATAAAAGTGAGGATGGTGCCATATTTATAAATTAGCTTTTAAATGGTTCATGAAATCACAAGGATAGAGAGAGACATAGCAGCTAAGATGTCCAGTGTCCATTTTCTTTACCACCTTATCTAACTAGAAAGAGCATACTTCTAAACTAGACCTTGCCAGAACGATAAACTCAGTACTTTTCTCCAGAATGTTTTCATTATGGCAATACCCTCTTAGTGATTTTTATTTATGCTTTGTGTTTGTTGTAGATGATAGTGTTTTTAAATTTTTAATCGATTAAAGGCATTAATAGAGGCACATTATACTTTTTAATACAGATATTATACATTTTTATAGTTATATGTTTCTAACCCTTCAAAGAATGAACTAAAAGACAAAAAAGATCAATATGAAAATGTCTTTCTCCATCATCTTTACAGCTTTAGTAGGTTGAAATTGTGTTTCTGAAAGGAGTGATTGCCAACTTAAATTTATTTGTCATTGTCATGAATTGAGGAGTATAATGCAGCACAGACAATATGGTATGGCATCAACAGTGGGATCATCTTATAGATCAGGAAATAGCAAGACCTGAATGTTGTCAATTACAAGAGAGTCATAGTAATACAAATCCAGATAATATTTTATCCATTTAAAAGTAAGTTTTCTTCACTTTAAATTTGTATTTTCTTTCAAATAGATAAACATGTACAGTGGAATATTGAGTTAAGGTGTTTATACTAACTCACTTTCTAATTTATTTTGTATTATATTGTACTTATTTTGTGAAGGCCACTTGCTTTATAGTAAAGGTTAAAGGAGAATATTAAATGATTCTAGGTGTTAAAATACAATTAATTGAAGTATTCTGCTTGACATATCAGAGTACAGATCTCAGAGCCAACAGAGCAACTGGAGATTAGGGGAAAACCCAAGAAGCAAGGAAATCACAGAGAGGGGAGCCCAACTCTGCCTAAATCCTTGGCTGAGTGTCACATTTCACAGGCTGAGGGTAGACTCATAGGAAACCAGGCTAAAAAAACAGCAGTTGGAAGCCATAAGAACAAAACAGAGATGAGATATAAGTAGCTGAGTACCATGGGTTAGAGAGAATTTGCAGTTTGAATCCAGGCAAGGTAATTGTCTATTAGAATAGAAATCTAATAATCCTCAGAAAAACCTAACAGAATTCAGTTTTTCTATAATATATTATCTAAAGTGTCTAGTTTTCTACAAAAATATGAAACATGTAGTGAAGCAGTAAATTGTGATACATGGCCAGGAAAAAGTAGTCAGTAGAAACTCTTGTTAGCCCAGATTTGAATTTAACATAGATTTCAATGTAGCTATTTTAAGTATGTTAAAAGAATTAAAAGAAAATTATAGGTATGTAAATAAACAGATAGGTAGCCTCCCCAGAGCAATGGAAACTATATTTAAACAAAACAAAAACAAGTGTGGTATTAGACCTGCCTGAAAGCACAATTACTGTAAAATTTTTGCCAGGCAGGCTGAAAAACAGTTTGGAATTGTCAGAAGAAAGCAACAGCAAACCCGAGGACCCAGTAGAAATAACTCTGTGCAAAGAACAGAAAGAAAAAAGATTGAAGAAAAATGAACAAAACCAAGAGAACTGTGAAGTAGTCCATTATACATGTTCTTGCAATCATGGAAGGAATGGTAAGAAAGAGGCATAAAAATATTTGAAGAAATCATAGCCAAAGACTTCCCAAATTTACTTCTCAAGCATTGATAGATCCAAGAAGCTTGCAGAGCCCCAAGAAAGACGAATACAAAGAAAACCATTCTTAGACACATCATAGTCTAACTGCTATATGATAAAGAGAAAATTTTGAAAGCAGCCAGAGGAAAATGACACTTATTACTACACTTCAAAGAAAAAACTGAAATTATTTCTCGCTAATGAAAAAATTCAAGCTTCTAAGAAAAAATTAGAATTTTAGAAAACTTATATCTACCAGTAGCTTCCCAATACTTTGAAAGACATTTAAAATGATATTGACCATGATATTAAGAAATATGATTTTAAAAAATATTGTATAATGAGATGTGTTAATATTTGAAGATCCACATAAGGAAGATATGCATAATTTAGTGAACCAGTATTTTCCACATGACCGGTGCACAGTGTTATGAAATCATTCACTGGTAAAAGAGCCATTCAAAGTGCAAAGTAGACCAATGGATTTTAATGTTAACAGAGTACAGAAAGTTTATTGATAATGGCTTCAGATTCCACATTGTAACTACTTTTTAAGAAACTTCCACTCATCAATGTTTACTGTATCAAAGGAGAGTAACTGCACTTCTCTGCAAAGGCTGTTAAATTACTTCTCCCTTTCCCAACTACCTATCTCTGACAGACTGGATTTTCTTCGTATATTTCAACCAGAACAATGCATTGAATGCAAAAGTAGATATGAGCATCAAGATATCTTCTTCTGAGCCAGACATTAAAGAAATTTGTAAAAATGTAAAACAGAGTCCTTTTGTTTTGGAAATAGTAGCTATTTTCATAAAAACACTATTTATGTTACCATATATGTTAATATATAATAATGTAGAGTTTATTATTACTTTTAAATTCATGAATTTTTAAAAAATTCTGAGTTTCAACTTCTAATACATTAAATGGCAATAGACATAATCCACCTTAACAGGAGCTCTTTGGAGTCCTTCATGTATTTAAATGTAAAGGTACCATGGGACCAAAAAAGCTTGAGAATTACTTTGGTAATTCTCTGGCTCCACCTTTATTTTTTTTTATTTTTTTATTTTTTGGCTCCACCTTTAGATAACAGATTCCTTTGAGAGCACCAGACTGGAAAATTGGAAATATCTTGTAGCCTGGGAGATTAGTGTTCTTCAATATATGATGACATTCAGTTTTTGTTGACATCCTTGATTATTTTCAAGTGGACCGTATAGTAGTATGCTGTTGAGTTGTACTGCTTACTGCCTCTGGTGGCGGCCTTTTCTTCTTCCCTTCTGATATTTGTTTCCAGACCTTTTATTTTTAGCAAGGAATTTTACCAAGAAAGCAATAAAGGACTTTTGCAGTAGTGACTAATCCTTACTTTCTTTACTTCTTCCTTCTTTGGCTATGTTTAGAGGTTATCAAGGGGAACTGTACAAAGAGTGTAAGCAGACTTCAGTAGAGGGCTGCACAGTCAATTGCTATGCTATGCTGAGTTGTTATTCAGTTTCTGGGAAACAGCATTAATGATTTGAAATCAAAGAATCATTGAAGTTTGTCTCATATGGTGTGAAAAAGAATTATAAAGTGGGTAACTAAGAGAAATTCATCCAGAATTGTTTTTTAGTCCTGCTTACTGCTTATAATCTGTTAAATGCGTGTGACAATGTTTGTTTGTATTTCTTACCTACCAGGTGACAAAACCAATCTGCCAGAAATAAACTTGTTATAAGGGATGTTCATTACATAAATGTGTAGTAAATTTATTTTAACATTGCATTACTTAGTTCTTTGACAAAAATAAACCCTCACAAAACAAAAGTAAAAAAGCCTAAATACCTCCCTACTTCCATGAAACTGGATAGTTCCCAACTTTCTGTTTCTTGGTATTCCATCTTATTTTTAAATTGTTCTTAGTGACTGTGTACTTAATTCGAATTTAGAAGGCCCCTCACTATTAATGAGCTTATACAGATCTGATTGTTGTTTTAAGACTTATTGCAGTCAAAAAATTAGCAGACAGATATTTCTGTACTCTCTCTTCTGGCCTTTTACATTTTTACCTAATATTTTTGGTAGTTTTGAAACTTGCGTAGTGGACAGGAGCACTAAAACAAATTTATTTTACATTTTATTTCTTTGATAGTTGAGTTACATGGAAGTAATTAACCTGTCAAATTTGTCCCATATTGTGTTTAAGGGACTTAGTAGTGATTTACTTTTTGAACCATATTCTGTTTTACTTTTGAAATGACATGGGTTTTCTTTCTCAGTGCAAATGATTATGGTTCTGAAAGTCACATAGAGGCTTTTGCCAGAATAAAAGGCTTCTAATTTGAGGATCTCAGTTAGGGGTATTTATTTGGGGCTAGAAATAAGACCTGATTATTTATGAGCTGTTTTCTTAAACCATAATTTCCCTTGTGTTTTCTTAGGCTAAAGATGAAGAAGAAGCCTTTCTGGATTGGAGTAATGATGATAATGATGGATTTGACCCAAGCACACTTCCAGATCCAGATAAGTACAGAAGCTCCGAAGAATCAGATAATGAAGATATGGAAAATAAAATTAGGTATGTTTCTACCATTGGTGGCATTAAGAATATGGGTCTTCTCCTTTTAATAACTTCAAAAGATGTGTGGAGACAAACATCTCATGCTCTTCTCGTCGTTTTAGGGGCCCTTCTACTGTTTCTGTTAATTCCTGTTAACAGATCTATGGGTTATATGAGAGTTGTATCTTTTTCTTGGTCTATTCTCTTCTTGTCTCTCTCTGAATCTTTTATGCTTAAGTATTTGATGCACTAGGGTATATTTAGTGAAAACAGAGGTAAGATTTTATTTTGATTCACTGTTGAGATTGTTGTTAAAAATTATTTCTGAATTTTTTAAAAGGGCAGTTATCTTTCAATTCTTTGATGTAAAATGAAGTAAGAAACACATAAAATAATGGAAACTTGTACATAAACAGCCTTTGACAAATTCTCTCAAATTAGAATCTGTTCATTTTAATGTGGACTTACTTGCTGCCATGCCAAAAATAGATGAAATGTAATGAATTGAATGACTTGCTCAGCACTTGTTTTCAGAGTACTATGTATTAGATTAAATTGAGATTCTGTTAATTTAAAAGTTGAGAATATTGAACTGCATGGTTCATGATTGAACTAAATCAATGAACCTATTTAGGCACAAGGGGGAGGTACTAATAATGGATGAAGTTAATATGGTTGAAGGGGAGAGGAAGCTTGTTGGAACCCCTCAAGTGCTAGTCTGAAAAGTTTGGAGTTGAAAAAATAGGCCACAGAGAGCTATAATCCAGTTTTAACTAAGAGCATTATGAAAAGGTCTCAAAAAGATTATCCCCTTAAGAGAAAAATGCTATAGAGAGATCATTTCAGAGTTACTCTTCATTTTAATATTGTGCTCATTTAAACATAGTATTATTTTATAATAGTGAAAATGACTTATCCAAAATGCAGTCTCCCCATGTGATGTCAGAAACTTGAGACATTTGCTATTGGACAACTAGGTAATGGACATAATAACTTTACTACCACAAGAAGCACCACAGGTGAAAATAATTTATTAGGATTTAGAAAAAATATTTAAATGATAAGGGTTAAAAATTTAGGTCCAGGGCATAATTCTAATCTTTAGAAATTGACCTCTAAGAGTAAATATGCATATTCTACTTCAGAAAGTTTCTTGGTACACATGTCCAGACCTTGATGAACTGTCAGTATGGTTGTTTGTTGCCCTTTTTATTCTTATATAAATGTCCCTGTTTCAGAGTAGTTTTTGGGATCTTCATTTTGATAGATGTGATGTAACTTAACACGTATAACTTTATATCATTAACTTCCAAATGCTCTGTGTAATTTTACTTTCTGAAGGGAACTTTAATTCTTACAGTTTGTTATTTGGCCATATTTTCCACGTCTGTCTAACATACCTTTAAAACATAGAGAGCCAACCTTTGAAATCACTGGTAAGATGTCAGCAGTCCTTCTGTATCTGATTCATAAGGATTTTTTTCTAACATTTTTCATGATAGTTTCTGGGTCGTCCTTAATCTACGTACAGCAGACATTTCATTTCATTCTTTTGGCATCTCTTACCCTCATAGTGACATTTCCCTGCTACCACCTAGTTAATATGACTTGTTCTCAAATAGTTTCATGTTTCATCCTCTTAATGAGCTTGTAAATGCTTTGTAGCTAGAAAATCTGTCTTTTTATACCAATACTTTCAGCTGCAGCCTTTACTCATCTCCCCAGCATTAATGTCATAGGCACAGAAAAAGGCCCTGAAATACTTGTATTGATTAATAGATTGATGAAGGAGATTTATAGAGTAAAAGAGAGAAGCATAATGATAAGCAACTATATAATTGGTCCTAATAGCTTAAATGATACCAGAAATGACAGAATAGATGGTTGGAGAACTGGAAGAAGCCAAGTTCCGATAGTGTAATGCTGATGCACAAGATGGTAGTAATACCTTGAGAGATGCCAAAGCATCTTAACTCAGTGACAAGCGTTCAGATGGGAAATATTTAAGCATTACGTGAAAATTAAAATAGTTTTAAGTTAAGGCATAACTGATAACTACATTAGCAGAGATTGAAAGGAATCGATAAACTTATCTCAGGCTGAAGAAAAGTTATCTTGTTGTTGAAAAGAATATCAACAAGGGCTTTATTCCTTTAGTGCATTTAGGGGCTTCCTGGCAGTTTTGTCTTTGTATGAGTGCAGTGATTATCTAGTCCAGCCCCCTCCTCTTATAAATGAAAAAGCCACGGCTTCAAGGGATAAAATAATTTGTCTGTGATCACAATACAAGTTAGGGACAGGTCAGTGTGATCTTCCTGAATTAAATTGATCCTCTGGTTCTAATCCTCCAGACAAGTTATATAGAATTACTATGGCATTAGGAGAGGTAGCTCAGGAAAACTACCTCAAGACAAATTTAATGTTATTTGGCTGAAGACCTGATCCATGGACTAACCATAGGATAGATTTGACTGCACCATGGTTTCCCTACCTCAGCATTATTGGCATTCTGGCCCAGATGATTTTTTGTTTTGTAGAGTTTGAGGTGGTTGTAGACTGTTTAGCATCATCCTCTACCACTAGCACCTCCCCAGTTGGGATAACCAGAAGTATCTTCAAACATTGCCAGGTATCCTTTGGGGAGCAAAATCTCTCACAGTTGAGAACCAGTGGACTAGACCCAGGATGGCAGAATGTATTACTAGTGCTTAATTGCCCCATCCCTCATCCAGGGATAGGCTTTGTCTGTATTCCTTTCCATTTAGTCCTAGCAGTCCTTCTCAAACAGGGCCCATCAATCAATTGGGATTGGTACACAAGATAAAACCTGTTTCCCATTTCTGGACTAGAAGGTAGGATTTAGGGTAAGTTACAAGTAATAGTCTACATGTGAAATTTCTATTTATACTCTAATGTTCCCCTCTCTCTTGAAATTACCTCAGTGGCAATGAATAAAGATATATGTAAACTAAAACCACATTGTTTTGGATAAGAAGAGGTATTCACAAGTAAATTCACGTACGCTAGAATTTTGACAGTAGTAATTGCTTCTGCTGTGTATAATAATAGCACCAATTCTATCTTCCTATATTGTTCCAGTTCTGCTACATCTTTTTTTCTTTGCCTCTCATGGACATGACCGAATGCTAAGATTTTGTGATGTTAGCTTTAGAGGATCTTCCTGGCTTGTTCACAGGTTTTATTTGGTGCACTGTTTCTGGCTTCTGCTCAGTAATTGTAGGACAGCTAGTATTCCAGCCTCTTGGTCATCCTCACTCTGCCAGTAGGTTATTCTCTGGATATTAATTTAGCATTTTCAGATATGAGTTTGTATAGGACTGGTTATACCAATTAGAAGGTGGCTATTAGTCCCAAACTAACTAGTATGAGCTAATTTCTTTGAACGTTTCCTTTGTATGTCTCTTTTTCCTTCACTTTGGTGACACCCATAGATATTCAGCACAGGTAACACATTTGTCTCTCTACATGGAAAGACACTTAGTCAGTAGGAAATAGGCAAAAAAGAGCCAGATTTATTGGAGAACGACTGATCTTGGGGTCAATAATTCCTCCTCAGGGAAGTCTGATAGGATTTTAAAGAGTTTGTACCTCTCTCCTCCTCCTCAGCTTATACTATAGCTACAGTAGAATTTAAACCCTCCTTAACCAACTCTGTAGAATTATCAGAATTGTCATCTCTAACACTGAGATTCAAAAGAGATTCTCATATATAAGATCCAACTTCTTTAAGTTAGCATGACAAAAAGAGATATCTTGCTTATAATATGGTCCCAGGGACAATGAAAATTATATGACCCTGGGTTCCTTTTAAGGAACTTTAAGAATGCTGCCATTAATAGCTCCCTTTATCCTTAGAAACAGAGCTATGAAATAGGGGGAGTGGGTAATCTACCCTTCGTACAGAAGGAATGTTAACTGGTTAGTCAGCAGCAGATGCCTGAATTCCATTGGAAGCTCTAAGCTTTTGTGCGCTATTTTTGAAAGTAGGTATAGAAGGGAGAGCTTGCTTTGATGCTCTCTGCTTTCTTTTCTCATCTTCTTCCATCTTACAGATTGGTCCATGCTGTGTTTTACTCTGTGGTTTTCATTTCTGATTCCTTCTACGGAACTAGCATAGGTAGAGTTAATACAAGATATTGGGATTTGTTGTTATTATTATTGTTATTAAAATAGAAAATTTAGTAGGAAACCTAGCTCTTTGTTGCAGTGGACTTTGTGACATCAGAGAATTCATTGGTCTGCTGGGAACTACACAGAATCATGTGTTCTTGTCTCCAGTGAGTTTTGATACAGACTTTCTTACCTTTTCAGAACATAAGACCTCAGATATTGCATGTAATTATCTTTGTGCTCATAAGTGATTTTTCATTTCTTAATCTCCCAAATAGTCCATATAGTAGAGTTATACTGCTTTCACAATAAACATATTTGACTAGCTTCTGTATGTGGTGCCAAGAGCTGGAGAAGCAACTTTCTGCATTAGTTAAATCACATTCTGATTATTTAAGAGTTAAAAAATATCTACTTGATCTGTAGTCTCTGGCTTCTTGTCACATTTCCTCCATCCATTCTTTCAACTGAGAATTTTTTTAGTACCTATCCTGTGCCAGGCATAGTGCAGGTAGAGAGGATAAAACATTAAGCAAGAAAAATGCCTTTCCTGCTTTCACAGAACTTTTAGTTCAGTGGAGGTTACAGATGGATAAACAAGCAATTACAAAACAACATGGTGGTTAAGTACTGTGATTTGTGCGCTGCGGGAGGTGGTGGCGAGAGGGATGGATGAGCACGAAAGTGATGGACCTAACACTTAGGCTTGGCAAACCAGAAACAGCTTCCTGAAGGGAATGATGGCTAAGCTAAACCTGAAGTAAGTTTAAGTTGTAAGAGAGCAGGGAGAAGGGTAAATTGCCCTTCTAAAGAATATGGCCTTTGAAGTGAGACAAGTGTCTAACCATATTCCAGTTAAACTCTTCTTTCAAAAAGTGTTCCTTTTAGCTGTGCCTCACAAGCTGAGAGAGATTTGGTCCTGAACATGTAATATAAGATTAATTTTTGTATATCTAGTAGCATTCATCATGTTTGGTTTATGGCCATTCATGTGAATTGCTAATGATGTGAAAATTTGCAAAGTATTGAATACGATGAAAAAGAAGCAGCTGGATGTTCCAGATATTCATTATCCAGTCAAATTAAGTTTTCAATATTTTTAATCTTAACCTTTTTCAAGCAAAAAAGGGAAAGAAAAAGGTTATGGTTAGACTGTTACTGCATTATATCAATCTTTTCTTCACAGAACACAGTCTCTGACTAAGGCAGATAGATTGCTTTATAAAGAATTGTTTTATGGTGGGGTATTTGGTAGATTATTCTAGGTGGTATAAGACCACTCACTTGTAATTTGTACTGAGACTGTTGGCATAATTTAGACATGAAAAGCTCTATATGGATTGGTACCTTTTCCGGTACAGGGTAAATTTTCACATCTAATATAATTAGCTGTTCTTTTTGCCTAGCCTGACACAGCTCTGAATCAAAAGGGCTGATCAAGGATTTTTGTCTGGTTTTCCATTTGTTTGGGGGTTTTGTTTTGTTTTAAAAATCTGGTTTATACTAGTTTTCTGTTTTTGAGTGAACTTGCCCATCTTAAAAAGTTATCTCTTACATGGAGATGAACCACTTTAATCTGTATGGTTTCTCCTAGTGTTCTGTGACAACTCTTCAGTAAATTTCACCCAGCAACTACTCTTCTGTGACTTTACAGTCAGCTTTGTAATACATGGAAGACTTTTCATCTGGAAAAGAAATATGTATGCATTAAAGATAAATTTGGGGGGAAGGAAAATTCCCAGAAAGCATTTTCCTGTCTTAACTGGTTTTGGTTGGAGCTGAGTATGACACATTCTGTATTTTATATTAATTGGTGGCATAGTTGGCGCTAAATATAGGGGAATGATTTTTTTAAGGGATTTTTTTTACTCAGAGTCTAGGTTATTGTTAAATAGGATTGGCTATTGTTTTCACTTACTTGAACCCGTGTTCATTGGTGAATCTCGTTGTGGGTGGTAGATATGGAAAGAAGTTGGCTCAGCTCAGTGATATATTGACTTTATTGTGTGCCTGCCATTCTTTCCTTTCATTTTTTTTTAACTTCAGGAGATTTATCTCTGATTCCAATATGCCTAGCAGCTTTGAAGAGAAAATCTCAGTCATCTCTTCTCCCTTGTGAAATACAAAGTTCATGACCTATCAAAGTTCATAGAGCTTTTATCAGCACTTAACATGAATTGTGAATAACAAGAAGAGTTAATTTACTTGACTTTCTTTAAATTGTGTTCCTTTTGTCTTTCTCCCTTTTGCCTGTTGCCCTAAAACAAAACAAAAGCATATCCTGTGTGATGTAAAGCACGAATGGACAAACTTCCAAGGCAGATTGTTGGGGTAGCAGGGAAGGGGGAGTGGGGAAGGTGGGAGAGGAGTGGGAAGGCAGTATTATTTGTCTTGGGACTCTTAGGGGAAAGGTTGCTACCTATTGAGGAAGGAAGGCATTATTTTCTGGGGTGAGGGTTGGGATGGGGAAAACACATTTTGAGAAATTTGAGGTTTAGGAAGCTCTCAGCTTGACCTTACTTGCAGTCTCAGGTTTTGCCCTGTGCTTTCTACCCCTCTGTCATTTAGCCACCCATTGAATAACTGTCACTCAATGACAGTGGTGGGTTTGTCATGTTTCAGAAATACTAGGATCTCTAAGAAGATGGATGAATGGCTCAGGATGCCATGAGGCCAAGGTGAACCACCTAGTAGGTTCACCTAGTAGATGAAACACCTAGTAGGGTTCTCTTGGCTGCTGCCCTGAGTATGGTACATGTTGACTTTGCTTTCACCGAAAAGACTGTTGAAAATGACACTTTTCAGGACCATCCTTGAGAATGACACCACCCTTTTTTTTTTTACTTCACATTGCTTCATGTAGAATGCATTAATACCTAATGACTATATTACGTTATTTAGTTATGTCATAATTTCTTTATCCATTCCTCTTTTAGAATTTTAGGTCATACTCATGCTTAGTTGTTTGGTTTTGTTTTCTTTTGTTTTTGCTATTATAAGTAATTCTTTAATGGATAACTTTGTTGAACATTGGGTTTTCTCCCTCTTGAAATCATTTGAAGGACTAATGAAGAGTTAGTCTAAACTGTAAAACTTAATTTTGCCAGATAGCTAGAACATTGGGGACATGATTGGGTAGGTGATGATCTTGAATATTAAAAACTAATCAGTGAAAGTAGTTTGAGGAGAAAAGCTGTTGTGCTTTTGGGGAGCAGAAATATTTTACATACAGATTAGTAGCAAGAAAAATCCATAACATAAACCCAACTTGTATGAGTGTTTAAATATTTTTTTTTAATCTGGGAGAAGAGAAATCATGTATGTCTTCTAAATTGCTGCAGAGCAGAAGTTCTTAACCTGAACTCTATGGATGAACTTTAGGGGAATCTCAAACATCTTGAAATTGTATGCAAAATGATGGTTTGGGTGTGCATGTAGCAGACACTCCCGTGCCTTTATCTGGAAAAAGCGTCACGAATTTTCATCAAATTCTTAAGTGGGCTTATAAGCCAAAAAAATAGAGATTGGGGGAGCCAAAACTTTTTGCCCATCCCAAATGATGTTTGTGTTTTTTAGAAGGAAACATGTACATGGATCAGTAGTGTGATTGCAGTCCCTTGTGTACTGTTGCCTTCTCACAATCCCCAACCTTTTCTGATTATTAGAATTCTGATCTAAGAGGATATCATCTGCTCTTGCAGTTGTGTTTGTAATGAATGCTGAGCCAGTCAATCTTTTCTTTGACTAAATTGTTTTTACAGATCCGTTTCTAGTACCGAGCAGCTAGAAAAGAGACATTAAGGACATGATACATTTTCAGTTCCATTTCTATATGCGATAGCCTTCACCATCAGAAGAAAATTGGGCAGATTTTATGGAATGTACTGCAGTAATTAATCTTCATTAGGACTGTTGCCATGGCCTTGTAAATGAAAATTTATGATAAGGGGAAAGTCTTTCGCACAACTTTTTTGAATACCAGAGTGCCAGTACTTAAGGGTAGATATAGAGATCTCTGAGAATTTTTTAACGATCCCAGGGTCATTTATTATTAGCTTAAAATTCTTTAAAAGTCCAAGCTACATTTACTGATATGAATGCAAGAAGGAGAGTTTTATACGATAGGGGCACAAACTGGACATGCAGATGCTGAACTCTTGGTAGCTTTCCACACACAGTTTGGCAGCATGTTGTAAAAGGACACCCAAGGGTTTCTGTGTGAGTGAATACTCCACTCTCCACATCAGTCCTCAGCTTCCTTGCAGCTTGCTCAGTCTGCAATTTCACCTGATTTCTTTCCTTTGCATTCCAAAAAAGAATGAGAAAACAGCATGAGGTTGAAAGCTGCACAGACACTGTAGTAAAGGGAGTGTGCTTTCTTCCAGCAGCCCCTTGTCCTGGCATTTGTTAGATTTCTTAACAGGCTTGTACGGTGATGTTGGTCCTCCATTTTATGATGTAGCACACACCAACTTGCACAGCCTTAATTGTGCATGAACAAAGGCAGCCAGTACAGAAGTAAGGAGCTCTAACATATGGCATCATGACGCTTTCTGGCTGCACAGTCTTCCAGTATCAGGCTTACAGAATCCCTGGTGATTCTGGTGGCCATTTTGTAACTTAATTATTGGAACTGCTTGCCCCAGTGTCCTTGGAAGTTTAGTGCTCATTCCATTACACTGTGATTCTATAAAGCCCTACATACACCAGGGAAGAAGTCGAAAAGTTTTCCCAGCCAATCTTTTCTTCTGTAGTGCCTTGGCCACAATCATATCAGACAGCATTTGGAACATTCTTGGGACTTGGAGTAGCAGTTCCAAATTCAGCACCCTTGTAGCCCAGGGAATGTGGTTGCCAGGTTACAGAGGACATTCTGATGTCTTGTATTGGAGTTTATTCACACATCATTTATTTAAAGTATGCTGTTTAACAATTAGTAGTCTTCCTATTCATGGCAGGTACTAATGGTTACATTCTTCTTGTTGGAATGTCCCATCCCTTTCTACATCTGTTAAGACTGTTGACTAAAGCTTCCTAAGGGCCAGAGAGAGAATTTGTAAAAATCAAGCCAAATAAGACTTGGTAGTTTCCTCTACATGGAAAAATATTATATCAAGGAATCAGGCTCTCTGCTTTTGCCTTTCTGTATCAATACATAGGAATTTAAAGTATGTCTGTTCCTGAAAGAATGGTCTCAGATGCATCTGTACTATGGTTCTATGAACCCAGAGACTGAATGACTTGCCCACATGCACCACCACATATAGTTTGGGAATATGGATCTACATTCCGTATCCTAAACTTGGCAACATGTGGAGAAGTAGGAGTTTTGTGAAATGAAGTCTGTAAGAACAAAGGCAGGCTACCTTGCCCTGCAGGATAATTGTGACTTTTGGAGTCAGATAGACTTAAATTTGAATGTTACTTTGTTTTACAAGTTGTGGACCATGGACAAGTTAAGTTACTTAACCTCTCTGACCCTCAGTTTTCTTCATCAGTCTTTATCAGATGATAATTCTTACCTTGCAAGGTTACCATGAAGATCTAACTAGGGTAAAAAGAAAGCAGAGTATGATATGTAATAGAGTCATTAATATATGATAATCATTTTATTTACTAAAAACAAAACTGTAGCATGAGTTTTTAAATGAGTATATACATTTACAAGAATAGAATTGAATGTCTTCTGGGATATCAGCTTTCCTTCTTCCTCATCAAAATCATTCATTAAGCCTCAGATACACAACATGGCAGGCCTATATTCAAAACAGTCTGCAAAGCTATCCTACAGACTAGGTTGAAGTGATGTATGATATAATGAAAATAATGTCATTAACATATCCTATTCAATGTATGGATAAAGAGTCCATATTACCAAATTGGAATGTGGGAAATGTCTTCACTTGTCTGTTCTTCTTCCTCAACGTTTCCATTATTCAGGAATTAAACACACTGAAAGTTTACTGTGTGCTTGGCATAGAGCAATAGAGATACTGGATCCCAGCCCTCGTAAAGCTTATATTCCAGCGAGGGAATGTAAAGAGAAGAGATGGTGATAAGGGCCATGAAAGTGGTAAATGTAGGGTAACCTAGAGAGTAATTGGGAGAGTTTGCTTTATATAAAGTGGTTAGGAAAAACTTCTCTGAAGTGAGACCTGAAGAATTATTGAAAGCCTTCTCTTTAGGAAAGAAGGAATCATTCATCCTAACATTCTAACCATGAATTGCTTGGACAATTATTAAAATTTAAATATTTAAATTAATATTTAATATTAATATTAAATGAATAAGTAATATTTAATTTAAATAGTTACCCTAATAGCGACTCTATATAATTATGTATATTCCTGCCAGAGGAGATTCCTCGGCTTTTTTTCATTCCATCATCCTTCAACCATGTGTCTATACCGACTATGATTCTGATTGGTTTCATGGAAGGTGATGAGGATAAGAAGCAGCTGCTATTCTAGTCCGTAAAGTGGCAACTCATTAGAAAGGTGTATGCCAGCATGAAGTTTATGAGAACAGGAGAGTGAAGTTAAGATGGACTGATTACTCCAATTGAAGACTGGAAAGGTAATTCAGGTTATGACTTAAAGTACCATGTCATTCATTGGGGATAAGAGGAGAAAACTTGAATGTATTTTTATGCTTAATTATTTAGGTTATAATGTGTTGATGGTGTATCAACTCTTTTTGAATATATATGCAGTGAAATATTACTCAGCCATAAAAAAGAATGAAATAATGCCATTTGCAACAACATGGATAGACCTAGAGAGTATTATGCTTAGTGAAATAAGTCAGACAGAGAAAGAAAAAAACTGTATATTATCACTTATATGTGGAATCTAAAAAAGAAAACAAATGAATGTATATAAGAAAACAGAAACGGACCCAGATAAAGAAAACAAACTAATGGTTACCAGTGGGGAGAGGGCAGGGGGGTGGGTCAAGATAGGGGTTTGAGATTAAGAGATACAAACTACCAGGTATAATATAAATAAGAAACAAAGATATATTGTCCAATACAGGGAAATATAGCTGTTATTTTATAGTAACTTTACATAGAGTACTATCTATAAAAATATTGAATTACTATGTTGTACACCTGAAACTAACCTAATATTGTAAATCGACTATACTTTAATAAAAAAGAGAGAAGTTAGTTCCCGTCAAGGGGATTTGAAGATACTATAATTCATATTTATAATGCATTTACTATGCATATATCACTTATCTTGCATGAGGTAGATATTAATCACATTTTACAAATTAGGAAATTCACACTCCATGAAGTTAAGCAGTTTTCCCAAGTTTTAGGCATTTGCTAACATCTGAGTCAGTCAGGTCTGACTCTGAAGCCACTTTCTTCCATACCAGAATTTTTGTAAAACTACCTGTTAAGTAACTGATTTTAAAAAGCAGACATTTCAACATTAAACATGCTGGCGGGAAAAGATGTTCTTTACATTATGAGATGTACAGTCCAGAGAAGTTACATGTATTGTTTCAAAGAAAATCAAAATTACTCTTTTTTTGTTGAATCAAAATGGCAAGTTATACTCCTTCTGTAATATTGAAGTATTGTTTCATTTCTTATTGAGTCTGAGGTTATTGGGTGCTTCTTTCTAGTATTATTTTCCTTATGCCATTAATGTTTTAATTTTCACTGTAGCTTTGATCTTCTGGATTTCTTTGGGATTAATGATATGCAATTTGAAAAAAAAATGCAGTACAGATTTTAATGTCCACTTATATACTCACTCACAAAGAAAGTAAGAATGTGGTTTTAGTTAGAGATTACCTAACTTTGTATGAAAATAGAGTGGGCCAGTCAGATATTTAGCAGTATAGAAGCTTAGCCTAGTGGGTTTATTCATCGTTTATTTAAGAAGTATTTATTGAGCCTATGGATACTATAGGGGGTAATGTGACTGCAAAGAATAAGACAGTTTTTGTCCTCAAGGAACTTGGAATCTAATCGATGAAGCAGGTAAGTAAAATAGACAGTCTTAGTACAGCATTTCGTAGGGTGTAATGGAGGAGTGCATAGTGCTAGGGGGCACCTAAGAGGGCACTTAACCTATACTAGGACGGTCTGGGGAGGCTTCCCAGAACTGAGTCAGGAGGGGAACAAATAACAAATAGTTACAGAGGCACTAGAAAGACTTAGATGGGTTTGAGAGAGATTAGTGAACAAATGATCAATTAAATTAAGGATGTGAAGAAGAAGTGGTTAAAGGATGACTTCCATGCTTTTAGTAGGGGTATTACTGTTCACTCAGAAGGAAAATATAGTAGGAAGAATAGATTTGGGGAAAACATGTAGTAGTTAGGAGCATGTTGAGTTTGCGGTGCCTTTGCAAATGTAGATAGAGATTTCCAGGATCCAACTGAATATGCTGATCTGGTGGTCAGGAAAGAACTCTAGGCTATAAAGATGCATATTTTATAAGTCATTAGCACTATGGAAGATAGTTAAAATACTGAACTGCATGAGAATACTCAGAATGAATATGTAAAATGAGAATAGTAAAGGGCCAAGTATGGAACCTAGAAATATAGATAGTTAAGTAATGGTGACAAAGGAAGAGGAAACTAAGATACCGTTAGGGAGGTAGTAGAGAATCTGTAAGTACTTAAAAGTTAGATGATTGCCCGTTACATCTCATGGAAGCTGTAGTAATGGTAAAATTTTAACTGTCTGCTGACTGGGTGTTAACTCAACATAAGTCATGTGTTTGGAAAAATGAATTACTAAATTTAGCCTTAACGTGACCATTTATATAATTTTGAAAAACATATGCAAAGCCAAAATTTAGAACACTGGGAACTTGTGCTATTAAAAACAGGGGATTGGTCAGTAGCCTGGCGCCTGTGTACCCACAGACCGGACTGAGTGCTGTGGGAGTTTTCCCAAAGCAAGATCTGATGAAACATTGCCTTCTTCGTTGCAGTAACGGTACCTCTCAGGACTCGGAAGAACCTTCAACAAGGTCATGATTTCTGTCTGTCAGATGAGTAGGCATTTATTGAATGACTTTTTTTTTTAACATCTTTATGTATAACTGCTTTACAGTGGTGTTAGTTTCTGCTTTATAACAAAGTGAATCAGTTATACATATATATATATCCCCATATCTCTCTTCCCTCTTTCATCTCCCTCCCTCCCACCCGTCCAGGTAGTCACAAAGCATAGAGCTATCTCCCTGTGCTATGGGGCTGCTTCCCACTAGCTATCTATTTTACATTTGGTAGTGTGTATATGTACATGCTACTCTCTCACTTTGTCCCATCTTACCCTTCCTCCTCCCCGTATCCTCAAGTCCATTCTCTAGTAGGTCTGGGTCTTTATTCCCATCTTGCCCCTAGGTTCTTCATGACCTTTTTTTTTTTAGATTCTATATATATGTGTTAGCATATGATATTTGTTTTTCTCTTTCTGACTTACTTCACTCTGTATGACAGACTCTAGGTCCATCCACCTCACTACAAATAACTCAATTTCGTTTCTTTTTATGGCTGAGTAATATTCCATTGTATATATGTGCCACATCTTCTTTATCCATTCATCTGTCTCATCCGTCAATGGACACTTAGGTTGCTTCCATGTCTGGCTATTGTAAATAGTGCTGCAATGAACATTGTGGTACATGACTCCTTTTGAATTATGGTTTTCTCAGGGTATATGCCCAGTAGTGGGATTGCTGGGTCATATGGTAGTTCTATTTTTAGTTTTTTAAGGAACCTCCATACTGTTCTCCATAGTGGCTGTGTCAATTTACACTCCCACCAACAGTGCAAGAGGGTTCCCTTTTCTCCACACCCTCTCCAACATTTATTGTTTGTAGATTTTTTGATGATGGCCATTCTTGACTGGTGTGAGGTGATACCTCATTGTAGTTTTGATTTGCACTTCTCTAATAATTAGTGATGTTGAGCATCTTTTCATGTGCTCTTTAACCATCTGTATATCTTCTTTGGAGAAATGTCTGTTTAGATCTTCTGCCCATTTTTTGCTTGGATTGTTTGTTTTGATATTGAGCTGCATGAACTGTTTGTATATTTTGGAGATTAATCCCTAGATGGTTGCTTCGTTTGCAAATATTTTCTCCCATTTTGAGGGTTGTCTTTTCATTTTGTTTATGGTTTCCCTTGCTGTGCAAAAGCTTTTAAGTTTCATTAGGTCCCATTTGTTTGTTTTTATTTCCATTACTCTAGGAGGTGGATCGAAAAAGATCTTGCTTCAATTTATGTCAAAGAGTGTTCTGCCTATGTTTTCCTGTAAGAGTTTCATAGTATCTGGCCTTACATTTAGGTCTTTAATCCATTTTGAGTTTATTTTTGTGTATGGTGTTTGGGAGTGTTCTAATTTCATTCTTTTCCATGTAGCTGCCCAGTTTTCCCAGCACCACTTATTGAAGAGACTGTCTTTCCTCCATTATGTATTCTTTCAAGTCTTTATTGAATTTGTTACAGTACTGCTTCCGTTTTATGTTTTGGTTTCTTGGCTGCAAGGCATGTGGGATCTTAGCTCCACGACCAGGGATCAAATCCACAACCCCTGCATTGGAAGGTGAAGTCTTAAGCACTGGACCAGCAGGGAAGTCCCCTTCATTGTATATTCTTGCCTTCTTTGTCATAGATTAGGTGACCATAGGTGCATGGGTTTATCTCTGGATTTTCTATCCTGTTTCCATTGATCTGTTTTTGTGCCAGTACCATATTGTTTTGATTACTGTAGCTTTATAGCACAGTCTGAAATCAGGGAGCCTGATTCCTCCAGCTTCGTTTTTCTCTCTCAAGATTGCTTTGGCGATTCATGGTCTTTCGTGTTTCCATACAAATTCTAAAATTTTTTTGTTCTAGTTCAGTGAAACATGCCGTTGGTAATTTGATAGGGATTGCATTGAATCTGTAGACTCCTTTGGGCAGTATAGTCATTTTCACAATATTGATTCTTCCAATCCAAAAACATGGTATATCTCTCCATCTGTTTGTGTCATCTTTGATTTCTTTCACCAGTATCTTATAGTTTTCTAAGTACAGGTCTTTTGCCTCCTTAGATAGGTTTATTCCTAGGTAATTTATTCTTTTTGTTGCATTGGTAAATGGGATTGTTTCCTTGATTTCTCTTTCTGTTATTTCGTTGTTAGTGTATAGGAAGGCAAGAGATTTCTGTGTATTAATTTCTTATCTTGCAACTTTACCGAATACATTGATTAGCTCTAGTAGTTTTCTGGTAGCATCTTTAGGGTTTTCTTTGTATAGTATCATGTCATCTGCAAACGCTGGCAATTTTACTTCTTCTTTTCCAATTTGGATTCCTTTTATTTCTTTTTTCCTCTCTGATTGCCATGGCTACGACTTCCAAAACTATTTTGAATAATAGTGGCAATTGTGGAAATACTTGTCTTGTTCCTGATCTTAAAGGAAATGCTTTCAGTTTTTCACCATTGAGAATGTTGTTTGCTTTGGGTTTTTCATACATGGCCTTTATTATGTTGAGTTAGGTTCCCTCTGTGTCCTGTTTCTGGAGAGTTTTTATCATAAAAGCGTGTTGAATTTTGTCAGAAACTTTTCCTGCATCTATTCAAATGATCATATGGTTTTTATTCTTCAGTTTGTTGATGTGGTGTATCAAACTGATTGATTTGTGGACATTAAAAAAATCCTTGCATCCCTGGGGTAAATTCCACTTGATCATGATGATCCTTTTTTGTTTGAATTTTAGAATTTTATTTATTTTTTTATACATCAGGTTCTTATTAGTTATCCATTTTATACATATTAGTGTATATAAGTCAATCCCAATCTCCCAATTCATCACACCCCCAGCCACTTTTCCCCCTTGGTGTCCATACGTTTGTTCTCTACATCTGTGTCTTTATTTCTGCCCTGCAAACCAGTTCATCTGTACCAATTTCATTCCTTTTTATGGCTGAGTAATATTCCATTGTATATATGTAGCACATCTTCTTTATCCATTCGCCTGTCAATGGGCATTTAGGTTGCTTCCATGACCTGGCTATTGTAAATAGTGCTGCAATGAACGTTGGGGTGCATGTGTCTTTGAATTATGGTTTTCTCAGGGTATATGCCCAGTAGTGGGATTGCTGGGTCATATGGTAATTCTATTTTTTAGTTTTTTAAGGTACCTCCATACTGTTCTCCATAGTGGCTGTATCAATTTACATTCTGACCAACAGTTCAAGAGGGTTCCCTTTTCTCCACACCCTCTCCAGCATTTGTTGTTTGTAGATTTTCTGATGACCCATTCTAATGGGTGTGAGGTGAAACCTCATTGTCATTTTGATTTGCATTTCTCTAATATTTTAGTGATGTTGAGCAGCTTTTCATGTGCCTCATGGCCATCTGTATGTCTTCTCTGGAGAAATGTCTATTTAGGTCTCTGCCCATTTTTTGATTGGGTTGTTTGTTTTTTTAATACTGAGCTGCATGAGCTGTTTATATATTTTGGAGACTAATCCTTTGTCAGTTGATTCATTTTCAAATATTTACTCCCATTCTGAGGGTTGTCTTTTCGTCTTGTTTGTAGTTTCCCTTGCTTTGCAAAATCTTTTAAGTTTCATTAGGTCCCATTTGTTTATTTTTGTTTTTATTTCCATTACTCTAGGAGGTGGACCAAAAAAGATCTTCCTGTGATTTATGTCAAAGAGTTTTCTTCCTATGTTTTCCTCTAAGAGTTTTTTAGTGTCTGCTCTTACATTTAGGTCTCTAATCCATTTTGAGTTTATTTTTGTGTATAGTGTTACAGAGTGTTCTAATTTCATTCTTTTCCATGTAGCTGTCCAGTTTTCCCAGCACCACTTATTGAAGAGACTGTCTTTTCTCCATTGTATATCCTTGCCTCCTTTGTCGTAGATTAGTAAGCCATAGGTGCATGAGTTTATCTCTGGGCTCTCTATACAGTCCCATTGATCTATATGTCTGTTTTTGTGCCAGTACCTTATTGTCTTGATGACTGTAGCTTTGTAGTATAGTCTGAAGTCAGGGAGTCTGATTCCTCCAGCTCCGTTTTTTTCCCTCAAGACTGCGTTGGCTATTTGAGGTCTTTTGTGTCTCAATACAAATCTTAAGATTTTTTTGTTCTATCTGTGAAAGATGCCATTGGTAATTTGATAGGGATTGCATTGAATCTGCAGATTGCTTTGGGTAATATAATCACTTTCACAATATTGAGTCTTCAGTCCAAGACATGGTATATCTCTCCATCTGTTTTTATCATCTTTAATTTCTTTCATCAGTGTCTTACAGTTTTCTGCATACAGGTTTTTGTCTCCCTAGATAGGTTTATTCCTAGGTATTTTATTCCTTTTGTTGCAGTAGTAAATGGGAGTGTTTCATTAATTTCTCTTTCAGAGTTTTCATCATTAATGTATAGGAATGCAAGAGATTTCTGTGCATTAATTTTGTATCCTGCCGCATTACCAAGTTCATTGATTAGCACTACTAGTTTTCTGGTGACATCTTTAGGATTCTCTGTGTATGGTGTCATGTCATCTGCAAACAGTGACAGTTTTACTTCTTTTCCAATTTGTATTTCTTTTAGTTCTTTTTCTTCTCTGACTGCCATGGCTAGGACTTCCAAAACTATGTTGAATAATAATGGTGAGAGTGGACATCCTTGTCTTGTTCCTGATCCTAGAAGAAATGCTTTCAGTTTTTCACCATTGAGAATGATGTTTGCTGTGTGGGTTTGTCATATGTGGCCTTTATTATGTTGAGGTAAGTTCCCTCTATGCCCACTTTGTGGAGAGTTTTTATCATAAATCGGTGTTGAATTTTGTCAAAGCTTTTTCTGCATCTATTGAGGTGATCATATGGTTTTTATTCTTCAATTTGTTACTATGGTGTATCACATTGATTGATTTCCATATATTGAGTAATCCTGGCATCCCTGGGATAAATCCCACTTGATTATGGTATATGATCCTTTTAATGTGTTGGTGGATTCTGTTTGCTAGTATTTTGTTGAGGATTTTGCATATATATTCATCATTGATATTGGTTTGTAATTTTCTTTTTTTGTAGTATCTTTGTCTGGTTTTGGTATCAGGATGATGGTGGCCTCATAGAATGAGTTTGGGAGTGTTCCTTCCTCTGCAATGTTTTGGAAGAGTTTGAGGAGGATGGGTGTTAGCTCTTCTTTAAATGTTTGATAGAATTCACCTGTGAAGCCATCTGGTCCTAGACTTTTGTTTGTCGGAATATTTTTAATCACAGTTTCAATTTCATTACTTGTGATTGGTCTGTTCATATTTTCCATTTCTTCCTGGTTCAGTCTTGGAAGGTTATACCTTTCTAAGAATTTGTCCATTTCTTCCAGGTTGTCCATTTTATTGGCATAGGGTAGCTTGTAGTAGTCTCTTAGGATGCTTTGTATTTCTGCAGTGTCTGTTGTAACTTCTCCTTTTTCATTTCTAATTTTATTGATTTGAGTCCTCTCCCTCTTTTTCTTGATGAGTCTGGCTATCAATTTTGTTTATCTTCTCAAAGAACCAGCTTTGAGTTTTATTGATCTTTCCTATTGTTTTTTTGTTTCTATTTCATTTATTTCTGTTCTGATCTTTATGATTTCTTTCCTTCTACTAAGTTTGGGTTTTGTTTGTTCTTCTTTCTCTAGTTCCTTTAGGTGTAAGGTTAGATTGTTTATTTGAGATTTTTCTTCTTGAGGTAGGCTTGTATTGCCATAAACTTCTCCCTTAGAACTGCTTTTGCTGCATCCCATAGGTTTTGGATCATTGTGTTTTCATTGTAATTTGTCCCAAGGTATTTTTTGATTTCCTCTTTGATTTCTTCAGTGATGTCTTGGTTATTTAGTAATGTATCGTTTAGCCTCCATGTATTTGTGTTTTTTACGTTTTTCTCCCTGTAATTCATTTCTCGTCTCATAGCATTGTGGTCAGAAAAGATGCTTGATAAGATTTCAATTTTCTTAAATTTACTGAGGCTTGATTTGTGACCTAAGATGTGATCTATCCTGGAGAATGTTCCATGTGCACTTGAGAAGAAAGTGTAATCTGCTCTTTTTGGATGGAATGTCCTATAAATATCAAGTAAATCTATCTGGTCTGTTTTGTCATTTAAAGCTTCTGTTTCCTTATTAATTTTCTGTTTGGATGATCTGTCCACTGGTGTAAGTGAGGTGTTAAAGTCCCCCACTATTATTGTGTTACTGTCGATTTCCTCTTTTATAGCTGTTAGCAGTTGCCTTATGTATTGAGGTGCTCCTATGTTGGGTGCATATATATTTATAATTGTTATATCTTCTTCTTGGATTGATCCCTTGATCATTATGTAGTGTCCTTCCTTGTCTCCTTTAACATTCTTTACTTTCAAGTCTATTTTATCTGATATGAGAATTGCTACTCCAGCTTTCTTTTGATTTCCATTTCCATGGAATATCTTTTTCCATCGCCTCACTTTCGGTTTGTATGTGTCACTAGGTCTGAAGTGGGTCTCTTGAAGACAACATATATATATATGGGTCTTGTTTTTGTGTCCATTTCACAAGCCTGTGTCTTTTGGTTGGAGCATTTAATCCATTCTTGTTTGAGGTAATTATCAATATGTGTGTTCCTATTACCATTTTCTTAATTGTTATGGGTTTGTTTTTGTAGGTCCTTTTCTTCTCTTGTGTTTCCCATTTATAGAAGCTCCTTTAGCATTTGTTGTAGCACTGGTTTGGTGGTGCTGAATTCTCTTAGCTTTCACTTGTTTGTAAAGCTTTTGATTTCTCTGGCAAATCTGAATGAGATCCTTGCCAGGTAGAGTAATCTTGGTTGTAGGTTCTTCCCTTTCATCACTTTAAATATATCATGCCACTCCCTTCTGGCTTTTAGAATTTCTGCTGAGAAATCAGCTGTTAACCTTATGGAAGATCCCTTGTATGTTATTTTTCCTTTTTCCCTTGTTTCTTTCAGTAACTTTTCTTTGTCTTTCATTTTTGTCAGTTTGATTACTATGTGTTTCGGTGTGCTTGGGTTTATCCTGCCTGGGAGTCTCTGTGCTTCCTGGACTTGAGTGGCTATTTCCTTTCCCATGTTAGGGGAGTTTTCCACGGTAATCTCTTGAAATATTTTCTCGGGTCCTTTCTCTCTCCTCCTTCTGGGACCCCTATAATGCAAATGTTGTTGCGTTTAATGTTGTCCCAGAGGTCTCTTAGGCTGTCTTCATTTGTTTCATTCTTTTTACTTTATTCTGTTCCACAGCAGTGAATTCTACCATTCTGTCTTCCAGTTCACTTATCCGTTCTTCTCCCTCAGTTCTTCTGTTATTGATTCCTTCTAGTGTATTTTTCATTTCACTTATTGTATTGTTCATCTCTGTTTGATTGTTCTTTAATTCTTCTAGGTCTTTGTTAAACATTTCTTGCATCTTCTCGATTTTTGCCTCCATTCTTTTTCTGAGGTCCTGGATCATCTTCACTATCATTATTCTGAATTCTTTTTCTGGAAGGTTGCCTATCTCCCCTTCATTTAGTTGCTTTACTGGGGTTTTATCTTGATCCTTCATCTGGTACATAGCCCTCTGCCTTTTCATCTTGTTTATGTTTCTGTGAATGTGGTTTTTGTTCCACAGGCTGTAGGATTGTAGTTCTTCTTGCTTCTGCTGTCTGCCCTCTGGTGGATGAGGCTAAGAGGCTTGTGCAGGTTTCCTGATGGGAGGAACTTGTGGTGGGTAGAGCTGACTGTTGCTCTGGTGGATGAGGCTAAGAGGCTTGTGCAAGTTTCCTGATGGGAGGGACTTGTGGTGGATAGAGCTGGCTGTTGCTCTGGTGGGCGGAGCTCAGTAAAACTTTAGTCCGTTTGACTGCTGATGGGTGAGGCTGTGTTCCCTCCCTGTTGGTTGTGTGGCCTGAGATAACCCAACACTTGAACCTGCCTGGGCTCTTTGGTGGGTCTAATGGCAGACTCTGGGAGGGCTCCCGCCAAGGAGTACTTCCCAGAACTTCTACTGCCAGTGTCCTTGTCCTCACGGTGAGGCACAGCCACACCCCGCCTCTGCAGAAGACCCTCCAACACTAGCAGGTAAGTCTGGTTCAGTCTCCTATGGGGTCACTGCTCCTTCCCCTGTGTCCCGATGCACACACTACTTTGTGTGTGCCCACCAAGAGTGGAGTTTCTGTTTCCCCCAGTCTTGTCGGAGTCCAGCAGTCAAATCCCACTAGCCTTCAAAGTCTGATTCTCTATGAATTCCTCCTCCTGTTGCCGTACCCCCAGATTGGGAAGCCTGACGTGGGGCTCAGAACCTTCACTCCAGTGGGTGGACTTCTGTGGTATAAGTGTTCTCCAGTTTGTGAGTCACCAACTCAGCAGTTATAGGATTTGATTTTATTGTGATTGCACCCCTCCTACCATCTCACTGTGGTTTCTCCTTTGTCTTTGGATGTAGGGTATCTTTTATGGTGAGTTCCAGTGTCTTCCTATTGATGACTGTTCAGCAGTTAGTTGTGATTCTGGTGCTCTTGCAAGAGGGAGTGAGCATACATCATTCTGCTCTGCCATCTTTAACCAATCTTTCATGATGATCCTTTTAATGTGTTGGATTTGGTTTGCTAGTATTTTGTTGAGGAATTTTGCATCTATGTTCGTCAGTGATGTTTGCCTGGTTTTGCTATCTGGGTGATGGTGGACTCAGAATGAGTTTGGGAGTGTTTCTTCCTCTGCAATTTTTTGGAAGAGTTTGAGAAGGGTAGGTGTTAACTCCTCTCTAAATGTTTGATAGAATTCGCCTGTGAAGCCATCTGTTCCTGGACTTCTGTTTCTTGGAAGGTTTTTAATCACAGTTTCAATTTCAATACTTGTAATTGGTCTGTTTATATTTTCTATTTCTTCCTGGTTCAGTCTTGGAATGGTGTACCTTTCTAAGAATTTGTCCATTTCTTTTAGGTTGTCTGTTGGTGTATAGTTGCTTGTAGTAGTCTTTTACGATGCTTTGTATTTCTGTGGCGTCCATTGTAACTTCTCTTTTTTATTCTAATTTTATTGATTTAAATCATCTCCCTTTTTTTCTTGATGAGTCTGTCTAAAGGTTTATCAATTTTTTTTCTTCTCAAAGGACCAGCTTCTAGTTTCATTGGTCTTTGCTCTTGTTTTCTTCATGTCTCATTTATTTCTGCTCTGATCTTTATGATTTCTTTCCTTCTACTAATTTTGGGTTTTGTTTGCTCTTCTTTCTCTAATTGCCTTAGGGGTAAGGTTATGTTGTTTATTTGAGATTTTTCTTCTTTCTTGAGGGAAGATTGTATTGCTATAAATTTCCCTGTAAGAACTGCTGTTGCTGCATCCCATAGGTTCAGTCATTGTGTTTTCATTGTCCTTTGTATCTAGGTATTTTTTGATTTTCTCTTTGATTTCTTCAATGATCCAGTGATTGTTTAGTAATATATTGTTTAGCCTCCTTGTGTTGTGTTTTTTACATTTTTTTTTCCTGTAATTGATTTCTAATCTCATAGCTTTGTGTTTGGAAAACATGCATGATTTCAGTTTTCTTAAATTTACTGAGGCTTGGTTTGTGACCCAAGATGTGATCTATCCTGGAGAATGTTCCATGTGCAGTTGAGAAGAAAGTGTATTCTGCTGCTTTCTGAGGTTTTGTTTGTTTGTTTGTTTGTTTGTTTTGTGGTACGTGGGCCTCTCACTGTTGTGGCCTCTCCCGTTGCGGAGCACAGGCTCTGGACGTGCAGGCTCAGTGGCCATGGCTCATGGGCCCAGCCGCTCTGCATCATGTGGGATCCTCCCGGACTGGGGCATGAACCTGCATTCCCCTGCATCGGCAGGCGGACTCCCAACCACTGCACCACCAGGGAAGCCCTGAGATGTTTTTTGATTTCTCTTTTTATTTCTTCTTCGACCCATTGGTTGTTCAGGACTGTGTTTTTTAATTTCCACATACTGTGAATTTTTCAGTTTTCTTATAATTAATTTCTAGTTTCATACCATGTGGTTGATAAAAATACTTGGTATGATTTCAGTCTCCTTAAATTGCTAAGATTTGTTTTGTGACTTATCATGTAGTCTTTCCGAAGAATGTTCTGAGTGTGCTTGAGAAGAATGTGTATTCCTTTGCTGTTGGGCCTAATGTCCTGTATATTTTTGTTCAATCTCTTTGCTCTAAAGTGTAGTTCCAATCCAATATTTCCTTACTGATTTTTTTTTGTCTGGATGATCTAGCCATTGTTAAAAGTGGTATACTAAAGTCCCCTTCTCTTATTGTATTGTTGTCTATTTCTGTCTTCAGATCTGTTAATATTTAATATATTGTGGTGCTCGAGTGTTTGGTCTATGTGTATTTATTATTGTTTTATATATATATATATATACATATATATATATACACATACACATACTATATATGTGTATTATATATTGTTATATCTTAATGAATTGACCTCTTTGTCATTATATAATGATTTTGTTTGTCTCTTGTTACCATTTTTAGCTTAAAGTATATTTTGTCTGATGTAAGTAGCTGCCTTTGCTCTCTTTTGGTTTCTACTTGCATGGAATATCTTTTTTCTAGCCCTTCATTTTAATATTTCCAGGCCTTCATTTTGAGACTATGTGTTCTTAAAGGTGAATTGAGTTTCTGGTAGGCAGCGTATAGTTGGGTCTTATCTATGCCACCAATCTATGCCTTTTGATTGGAGAATTTAATCCATTTACATTTAGAATAATTATTGATTGGTAAGGAATTACTAATGCCGTTCTATTGTTTTCTGGCTGTTTGTTATTCCCTTGTTCCTTTTTATCCTTCTCTTGCTACCTTCCATTGTGAATTGATGATATCTTAGAGTCGTATGCTTTGATTCCTTTCTCTTTATGTTTTGTGAATCTGCTGTATGTTTTTGCTTTGTGGTTCCCATGAAGCTTACGGAAGACATCTTATAGATAGATAATAGTCTATTTTACACTGGTAACAGCTTATTTTAATCACATACAAAACCTCTACCCTTTTACTTCCCTCTTCTTATGCTTTTGATATCACAATTTACCTCCTTTTATATTATGTAGTTATTAACCAGTATTGTAGCTATAGTTATTTTTTTAATACTGTCGCCCTTTAACCTTTATACTAGAGTTAAATGTTGAGCATGCCACCATATTACAGTAGTAGCATATTTTGAATTTAACTGTATACTTACCTTTACCCAGTGTCTTGGATATTTTCATGTACTAAATAGTGTCCTTTGATTTAACTTGAACTCCTTTCAGCATTTTTATTTGTTGTTGTTAAGGCAGGTCTAGTGGTGATGAATTCCTTCAGCTTTTGTTTGTCTGTGATACTATTTCTCTTTCTTTTCTGAAGGACAACATTGCCAGATAGAGTACAGTCAGCCCTTTGTATCAGTGGGTTCCACATCCCCATTCAAACAACTGTAAATCGAAAATACTCAAGGAAAAAAAATTCCAGAAAGTTCCAAAAACCAAAATCTTAATTTGCCATGCACCAGCAACTGTTTACATAGCATTTACATTTTATTAGGGATTAAAAGTAGTCTAGGAATGATTTAAAGCATATGGGAGGATGTGACTAGGTTACATGCAAATACTACACCATTTTATATAGGTACTTGAGCATCTGCAGATTTTGGTATCACTAGGAGGGGGAAGAAGGGGGGTCCCAAAACCAATTCCCCGTGAATTCTGAGGGACGACTGCATTCTTGGTTGGCAGGTTTTTTTCCTTTCAACACTTTTGCTTATATCATCCATTCTTTCTTGGCCTGTAAAGTTTCTGCTGAGAAATATGCTAATAGTCTTATGGGAACTCCCTTGTAAGCTGCAAGTTTCTTTTCTCTTGTTGCTTTTAAGATTCAGTCTTTTTCTCTGATTTTTGACAGTTTTGTTATAATATGTCTTGGAGGAGATCTCTTTAAGTTGAGTTTGTTTGGATACCCATGGGCTTCATGAACTTGGGTATCCAAATCTTTATATGGATTAGGGAGTTTCTCAGCTGTGATTTCTTTCAGTAAGTTTTCTTACCCCTTCTTCCTCCTTTTCCTCTGGGATTCCAATAATTCACAAGTTGTTTTCTTTGAGAATTTACCATAGATCACACAGGCTTTCCTCACTCTTTTTATTATTTTTTTTTTGTTCTTCCCTGACTAGATAATGTCAAAATTCCTGTCTTCTAACTCACAGATGCTTTCTTCTCTTTGATCCATTTGCTGTTGATTCTCTCTTTTGAGATTTTCATTTCATTCATTGTATTATTCATTTCCAGAGTTTCTGTTTGTGCTCTGAATCCCCTCTCTTCACATACCCCGAAACAATGGTCTCTTTCCTCTTAGGCAGTTCCAGACTTTTTCCCAGACTCCCTCCCAGCTAGCTGTGGCACACTAGCCTCCTTCAGGCTGTGTTCACACAGCCAACGCCAGTCCTCTCCCTGGGGCCTGACCTCGGAAACCCAAGCCTCAGCTCCCCGGCCCCACCCACCCCCACCCTGGCTGGTGAGCACACAAGCCTCTCAGGTTGGTAAGTGCTGGTTGGCACTGATCTGTGTGCGGGAATCTCTCCACTTTTCCCTCTCCACCCCTGTTGCTAAGCTCTCCTCCGTGGCTCTGAAGCTTCCCCCACCCCGTTCTCCCTCCACCATCTCCACGAGTGAAGAGACTTCTTAATGTGTGGAAACTTTTCCTCCTTCACAGCTCCATCCCAGAGGTGCAGGTCCTGTCCCTATTCTTTTGTCTCTGTTTTTTCCTTTTCCTTTTGCCGTACCCAGGTACATGGGGAGTTTCTTGCCTTTCTGGAAGTCTGAGGTCTTCTGCCAGTGTCAGTAGGTGTTCTGTAGGAGTTGTTCCACATGTAGATGTATTTCTGATGTATTTGTGGGGAGGAAGGTGATCTCCATGTCTTACTCCTCCGCCATCTTGAAGGTGCCCCC
Organism: Mesoplodon bidens; assembly: GCF_964165515.1. Lineage (NCBI taxonomy): Eukaryota > Metazoa > Chordata > Mammalia > Artiodactyla > Ziphiidae > Mesoplodon > Mesoplodon bidens. Next base: position 23,435,546 of record NC_138164.1, on the reverse strand, counting down.
AAGAGTCCTTTTCTGAAGATACCAAATTATGACCATATTCTGACTAAATGTTTACCAGATTTATGACATTATTCCCTTTTTGGGAAATCAAATGTTTTCTAGATTCATAACATTTTCCCCTTTTTTAGTAAGTTACCTGTAGAATATCTAAATCATTATTTAATAATTAATTTGTTCTACCAATTACCACTTTTTTTGCTATGGAAAGTAGTATAAAATATCTTTTTAAAATTTGAACTGGTCCACAAAGCAGCAGTGCTGCTAATTCTGAAAATATTTTCCATCTATATAAATTTTCCATTTTTTTTTTTTAGTATCTGAACCAGCTATTTCCTGCACAGAATATAGTGTGCAGGAGCACATTAAGAAAGGAGGCGTTAGTAAAGCCCACTAATTAGGCTGCTTCTGATGAGCTGCTCTTAGATGCACTTGAAATACAGGCAGGGCAAAAATCAGTATTAACTTGTTCCAAATAAATCATGGTACTCTAGCCCAGTGGAATTGGCACCATACTGGCCACAATCAAGCAGATTAGGACTCAGTACTTTTTTTTAAAGTCCTCTTTCCACTAAGAGTAACTTTCTTTACTGACTGAATTCCCATTATAGGGAACTCTTTCGTGTTCATCTCTGTAGGTACATACCCACCCTTTTAAAATATGATTATTTGTAGCTTTAAATAACCTCATAGTTTGTCTTTCCTCCAGTGGTGAGAGAGAATGGCTGCTGAGTCAGAGTCCTGGGCATTTCTGGGAGGTGAATGGGAAAATAGTTTACAGTTTTGCTTCAGGCTGGTCAGAACTGGATATGCTGATTAGGCACATTCACTTTGATATCCCCACTATCTTCTTAAGGCATAATAGAGTCCATTGTAACTTGACCAATTTATTCTCTTTTGGAATACATCCTATGCTTGGAATACATTTTGCTTTCAGTTGTCTGGCTTTGGGGCCAGAATTTAGAGTAATTCACCTCTGGGTTTGAATTCCATGCGCATAATCTGGGTTCAGTCATTTAACTTCTTTTAACCTCATTGTTAGAATGAGGCCAGTGCTCACCTCACCAAGGATTGTCATGAAGATAAATGTTGTAATCTATGTAAAGCATGTAGCACAGTGCCAGACCCTTGATAAGCCCTTAATAAATAGTTGCTACTGCCCCTGCTACTAGATGGATTTTTTATTTTGTTTTAAACTTGTATCCAATAATTCGGTCATCTTTGAACATGATGATGGTATGTTAAAATGCCTTGAGGATGTTTTGCTTTTTCTTCTGATTTTAATGTATCAAGTGATTTTCTCTACCTTCAGAAATTAGTTTTATTTTTATGGTCTATGCCTCAAGTGTGTGCCGAATACTGCAGTTATGTTTATGTTTTCTTCAGACCATTTGTGAGTCTTAGATACAGATTTAAATGGGGCAGATTTACTTGATGTCTTAAGTAATTTGTAACTTAACATTTTAGGTTCTATTTTATTCATGATCTGTATATCACAACAGATATTACTGCTACCTAAATGATAACCTAACTATATAGAGACGGTTTGATGAGACAGGACAAGCGCAGATTAGAGCCACTCTGGAGCCAGAATGTGGGCCAACTGGTGTCCTCATATTGTGAATGATACATGCAGAGCTTCCTAGAATTACTGTGAGGATTGGATGACACAGTGTATACAATGTACCCTGCACAGTGCCTGGTATATGATAGGCCCCCTCCCCACATCTGTTAATGGGAAGGTAGTTACTATGACACAGATAGCCTGATGTTGTTATAGCTTCTTTCCCTCTTGAATAATATCACTTTACCAAGTATCTGTTATTGGTAATTTTGTTCTATTTTAAGTGTTTGACTTCATAATAATGGATTTATTTATTTATAAAGTAAATCATTGGATTTGTTCCCACCAGTGATACCAAGAGGAAGCAGGCAATGAGGAAGAAGAACAACAGTGAAGTGGAAGACATGGGACCCACAAGTCATGACAGAAAGAAGACCAAGTGGGAAACCTCAGAGCCTTTGGATACAGGCCTGTCTTTAGCCGAGGATGAAGAGCTGGTGTTACATCTGCTCAAAAGTCAAAGCTAAATAGTACTTGCTCTTGTCTTCTCCTTGAAACCTCTAGTCATGATTATATGGGCAAGAAGTTGAAAAAACAGTTGGCTTTGGGACACTTAGGTAACAAGAGTCCCATGCCCAAAGGACCCATTCTTCAGACAGGAGCTATTGTACCTCTAAGCCCCTTTCACAGGCCATGCTTGCACCATCCCAGAGCAAACTCACAGTGATGGTGGATTATAAAATTTCCTGATCCCATTTTCCAGCCTGTGCTCTGTTAGATTTTATCCATGGGGTTCCTACATCTTATCATTGGAAATGCTTCCTTTGTTTTACTGGCAAGTTCTAGAGACCTTGTTTCATTGTTAGAAATTCCTGTTTTGCTTACCATACAGAAGTTTCTCTGTAATATTAAACAGAATTGCTCAGAGAAAGAGTATGATGAGTATGATGGACCAACCCTGAGAAAAAATGAATATTTTTTTAATTGCCATGATCAATCATAAACATATTTCCTGTAAAATAAAATATTAATGTTTTCATTGTATCCAGAAATATGAGAGCATTCTCAAGGGAAGTTTCTTAAGATTAAAATGCTTGGCCAATTCCTGAAACAGTGAATCTTTCATATTCTTAAATTAGCCTTCCTAAAGATATCATTTAATTTACACTTGCAGAGTTGGTAGCCATTTATAAATAGAAATCCTGACTCTGAAGACTTTGTGATCTAAAACCAGATCTGTTAGTGAGTACCTCGTATGCTGTAAGTCTTCTACAAGTGCCTTTTTCAGCAGGTATCACAGATCCCTGCCCAGATCCAGTTCCTGATAATGAGTAGAATAAGACAGAGCCTCTTTTGGTTATAAGTAACTGGCAGATTCTTCACAGGGAAAGAAGTCTGTGCCTTGGCCTGACACCACTGATTTGATCATAGATTTGTCACCTTCTCCTTATTCTCTCCCTTTCCACTCCATGCATGCACAGACAAAAATAATTTTTGCTTACTGGTACAAATGATTCATGAATGCAATGAAGGTAATATCCGTAATTGCTTCCATCTCAGCCTAAGTCCATATTTGTCTCTGAAAAGTTTCTCCTACTGTCTTGCTTGGTATCCTCATGAGCCAACACCAACATCTTTTAGTCCTCAAAATGAGAAACTTGACGACTCCTCAGCTTCTCCCTTTCCCCACCCTTCACTTTGATGGTTCTATTGATTCTTCTTCATAATGACTCTCTTATCTCCGTTGTTTCTTCTCTGTCTTCACAGCTTCTGCTTTCAGGCAGAGTTAGATTCTCATCATGACCTGCTCAGATTTCTACACTGATCTCCTAACTGGTCATTGTGCTTCCTGCCTCACATTTTTCTAGGCCAATCTTCCATGTTGTCAGAATTCTCTTCATAGCATTGATCTGGCACGTTTCTTACTTCTGTTGCAGTGCTTATTATGTAATGTTGCAGACATTTGTTTATAAGCCTGTTGCCCCTGTTGTAAGACAAGTTTCTTGAGAGCATAAGGAATGTGTTTTATCCCTCGTGTGTATCCCCAGAGCCAGACACAGCACCTGCCCAGACACAGCACCTGCCCTATAATAGGTTCAACAAAGGCTTTTTGAATTAATGAATGGACAGTGAAACACCAAGACAGTTTTTGAAAGTGTGTGGTAGTGCATTGCTCTGTTACTTCTGGTGGGAACGATATACAATGGTGGAAATGAGAACTGGATGAAATGGCTATAATGGGCAAGAATGACTATAATGGAGAAAACAGATGAGAAAGGAATTTTGGGGTATAACAACCTGGGATGATTTTGAAATTAAGGTTACTGGTACAGGATCTCTTGAATATTTTCAAAGGGCAAAAAGATGCAAGAGTATATAAACTAAAGGTTTGGCCTTCCCTGGTGGTGCAGTGGTTAAGAATCTGCCTGCTAATGCAGGCAGCACGGATTTGAGCCCTGGTCCAGGAAGATGCCACATGCCGTGGTGCAACTAAGCCCAGACGCCACAACTGCTGAAGCCTGTGCACCTAGAGCCCATGCTCCGCAACAAGAGAGGCCACCGCAACAAGAAGCGTATGCACTGCAACGAAGAGTAGCCCCTGCACACAGCAATGAAGACCCAACACAGGCAAAAATAATTAATTAATTAAAAAAAAAAAACACTAAAGGTTTACCATTGAATTCACTCTGTGCAGTTTTAGATTTTGTTTTTTCTAATCCAAATAAGGAATTTTTACTTATTTTTTACTCTATATATGTAAACATTGAACAAATATACTGCAAGGCCTTTGGTTCATAAACTAGTTTGAGCTGTATTCTGTCCTTAGACCTGAATGGATCCTGACTAATACATACATTGTACAGAACTTTAGTTTGCTGAAATTTGAAAACTGGTTAAAACATCAGAATAGTGCTGTTTGAAAACTCAGGTAACAAATATATATTTCGGTAGACTAAATTGTTACTGTTTTAGCTGTGGTGGAGTCGCGGGCACATGACCTAAATCTGACGGGCCAAGCTATTTCCTAGACTCAGAGATTGGCCCAGACATGGGTATAATACTCAGGTAAGGACAGAAAGACTCCTTCCTTGAGAGTAAAGTACAGAATATGAAAGAAAAATTCCTTACCCATGGGGAATTCCTAAAAAGGGAGGATGTCGATCTGGGACCTTTGGCAGCAATTTTCTCTGGTCAAATGGAGGCTGCTTCTGAGAGGTTGGAAAGAATAAGACCAACACGGTGAGGTGAGCAGAGTGGAGAGATGGAGAGAGAGCCCTGATGGCATCATTTGAACCCTTTGGCTTCAACTGTATCTGCTCCTTGTACTTCCTAATTATGGGTCAGTAAGTTTCTTTTTTGCATAAACTACTTTGAATTGTATTTTGTTCCTGGAACTGAATGGATCCTGACTTAATATATACGTTGTGGGGGATTTTAGTTTGCTGATTTGAAAATGAATTAGAACGTGGGAATAGTGCCGATAGAAAGCTTGGGCATTGTTGTTCAGCAGACAGCAGCTCCATCCCCTCTCTCCCCTGGAGAAGCATGTTTCCCACTCTGCTCACGTTGGGCTTGGGCCTGTGACTGACTTTAGCCTGCGAAGTGTGGTGGAAGTGACTGTGTACCTGTTATAAGCAGAGGCTTTAAGGTGCTCTGATGCTTCCATCAGCCCTCTTACACTCTTGTCTTCTACCTTGAGACCAGCGTGGACCAGAGAGGATACTGCCTCAGGCTGGGCACAAGGTGAGAAGACATGTGAAACAGACCTACAGCCCCCTCCAAGTTGTGGAGCAAGAAGTCCACTGAGACCTGGGGTTCTTCACAGGAGAAGGTGAGAGGAGCACTTAACCAATGAGCAAAAGCATTCATTCATTCATTCAATAAATGTTAATATAGCAACTGCTGTATGCCAGGCCCTGTACTTAAGAGAAATAGAGCAGTCCCCTCCCCTGCTGTCATGTAGTAAAGGGAAAAAGAGAAGAAAATTCATAATTTCAGTGCATTATGAAAAGAGCAGGCAGGAAAAGGAAGACTGCTCTTTGAATGAGAAAGCTGTTACTGGAGTACAGGAAGGATGGAGGATATGGGTAGTTTCTTGGCCTGCGACCCAAAGACCAATTCTTGCTTGATGCTTAACTGAGGCAGGGAGGCCGTTCATCAGACTCAGTCATGTAAAACGATCCCTAAGATGTGTAAGTCTCTGAGCAGATACACTCAGCAGCAGAGTGCTTTGGAGGACTGCCCTCTCATAAGCTCTCATAAGCTTAATGGCATTTTAGATTTGTTTGGGGCTATAAAAAATGGGTAAGTTTAATTAAATGTAGTTAATTTTGTTATACAACATTTGAAATATGCTGAACATGAAGGTTGTCTTCATGACTGTCAGAGTCCACCAGAGGATGCAGATGTTCCTGGGAAGTGTGGGGAAGAAGGTGGGGCTGGAGGTGGTGGTACAGGTAAAGGGGAAAGAGCCTGCAACCAAGTCTTGAAAAGCCTGTTTCATATTTTTTAAGACCATTTTTAACTAGACATGTAATCATAGTGTGATTTTCTTCCACGGCCCCTGCTGATCAGACAGGCCAGAGCAGACAGGTTTTATACCATATTACCCAGCACCTGCTGAATCAGGAATTGGCAGCTAACCCAAAAGCTAACCATTAGCCTGTGAGAGAGGCTAGTGCAAAAAGCTCTACCCAAACAGGGACAAATTGGGCAGATAATGTTCTTATTCTCTGAAACTGAAATTTAGGTAGTCAGCAACATAAGGTTATGAGACAGACCAAGAGCACATCATGGGCATAAGTGAACTCAGATTAGAAGTCAGGCAAAGCTACAGGTGAACTAGAACTCTGGCAAAAAGCTAAAGAATAAATGGTGAGAGATCTAGTTGGTCATGGAATGTGAAGCATGCGTGGAGAGTATTGCACCTGGTCCAGAGCAGCAAAGACCGCAGACTCCCCTTGCTGAGTCTCCAAGGTCCACGCTGACCCTCTGGGCCTCGTCTCCATGAGCCTTCACATTCTCCTGGGTCCTATTCCTAGATTTCTGTTCAAGTCTGTCTCCTTCACTGCCTGGGATGTAAGACCCTATTGTCTGAGATAGTCTGAGTGAGTCGTTGGAATTTTTGTACCCAAAAGAGCTTCAATAAAACTCAGAATACTCTAATGTCTGCTGCTTAGATTTAACGTGTGTAGGAATCACCAGGGAATCATTTAAAAGTGCTAATCCTGAATTGGTAGGTCTGGGGTGGGGCCTGAGATTCTGAATTTCTTATAAGCTCCCAGGTGATGGTATACTCCTGGCCCTTGGCCACATTTGAGTAGCAAGGCACTAATGGAATTCAGAGAGTTATTAAAATCATTATTTACAGATAGGGATCCTGTCATAGTTCCAGCAGGAAACAGATGGCACACACAAATTAGGATAATTCCAAGGGGATTTAATAAAAGGATTATTTACATAGACCAGAGCAGGGTGTAAGGAAACCACAAAAGGTTAGTCTACCAGAGGCTAGTAATACCACTCCTCTTCCTGAAGGGGTAAGGGGAGAGAAGGGAAGGAGAGACAGCCAATTTTTGACCTTCAGTTGATATATGCAGCCAGCCTGAGGTGACCACAGGGAATGAGGCAAGAGAATAAACTCTGTGACCTCACTCTCCGGCCAGGGGTCCCCACTGGCCCCAACCAAAGCCAGAAAGCAAGTTGCCCATAGATGTAATTGTACAGTCTCCCAGGACACAGCAAGGTGGAGAAGTGTAAGGGGCCAACAGGAGAAACTGGCCGAGATGTAGGGTGTATATAGGTGGAATCTTTTTGTGGGGAAGAGGAGAAGCCCTCAGACTTTGTGCCTTCAACACCTACTGTGTACCAGGCATTGTTCTAAGTATAGACACATAGTAAGGATGGGCAAGAAGCAAACCAGCACATAAAACACTAAGTGTAAGAGTAAGGAGATAGAGCAAGTGAGCAGCAGAGCAGAGGCTGTTTTGATGAAGGCCAGCAAGAACCTCTGATGGATAGGAATCTGAAGGAACAGGATCTACTTCCCAAGTACATGTGAATGAAGAAAAGTGTCCAACCATACAGACTCGTCTCACTAGAAAATTCATTCTTCTAGTGGGCCTTCAGTGCTGTTTTCCTAGGTTTGCCCTCTCTCCTACACTCCAATACAACTATTTCACACATTTCCCTCTCAAATCTCCAAAACCTCTTTCCCTTCTTCACTCTTGGCTGATGATCTTTTGATTTTACTGAGAAATCAAAAGAATCCTTCCCGGGGACGTCCCTGGTGGTCCAGTGGTAAAGAATCCACCTTACAGTGCAGGGGATGCAGGTTCGATCCCTGGTCAGGGAACTAAAATCCCACATGCCACGGGGCAATTAAGCCTGTGTGCCACAACTACTGAGCTCGTGTGCCTCAACTAGAGAGCCCGTGTGCTGCAAACTACAGAGCCCACGTGCTCTGGAACCTGTGTGCCACAACTAGAGAAGAGAAAACCTGCACACCACAACTAGAGAGAAGCCTGCGTGCCACAGTGAAGAGCCCACACACTACAACGAAAGATCCCGCACGCCTCAACGAAGATCCCATGTGCCGCAACTAAGACCTGATGCAGCTGAAAATAAAGAAAATAAATAAATAATAAATCTTAAAAAAAAAAAAATCCTTCCCCAAACTCCCACACCACATCCACCCTTGCACCTGTGCCCACACTTCCTGTTTTCCCTCCTGCCTAAGGCCAAACACCTGCATGTGTTGATCCCATGTCCCCTGGCCCTTTGAAGGCTACTGCTTCTTCAGTTGTCCCCTCTCTCTACAGTATTATCAATTTTCCCCCCCTACTGGGTTATTCCCATCAGTGAACAAGCATGCTGTAATGTCTCCCATCTTAAAACAAAACCTTGACATTCCCGTGCCTTTCCAGGCACAACTCCATTTCTCCCTTTCCTTGTGTAGTTTGAGTCCTCAAAAGAGCTGTCTCTATTACCACCTGTCTGTACTTTCTCCCTTGCCAGTCTTTCTTAAACACTTTATTGAGGTATAATTGATATGAATAAACTGCACGTTTAAAGCATACAATTTGCTAACTCCTGTTCTTGTTGATTACTTCTTTTCAGTCTCTTTTTCTGGGTGTTCCTCATGTTCTTTACTTCTAACCATTAGGAACCTTCTGACCTCAACCCTTGGATTTCTGTATCTACATTCACTCCCTGAGTGATCTCATTCAGTCTCCTAATATAACATACCATCTCTAGACTGATAACTCTGAAATTTATCTCTAGCCCAACTTCTCTGCATTCCAGACTCATGTCCAACTGTACTCAACATCCTATCTTGATGTCTAGTAAACATGTCAAACTTAATATGACCCAAGGTGAACTCTTAATTTTCCCCCAAATCTTTCTCTCTTGTTTCCATTTCAGTAAATATATCTTTTTTCTGTTTCTCAGGCCAAAATCCTTGAAGACCTGTTTGACTTATCTCTCTCAAATCCTAGATCCAACCCATTAGCAAATCCAGTCAGCTTTTCTTTTGACATACATCCAAAAGCTAACTTCTTATCACTATTCCCATTGTAATTTCCACTCTATTACAACACATCATTCCCAGGAATATTGCAATAAGCTCTTAACTGGTCTCCTTGTTTCTGCCCTTTCCCTCATCCAAAAGCCAAAATGATTCTTTTAAATTATAAACTGAAGATCCTTCGAAGGACATCAAGATGAAGGAGTAGGAGGATGTTGAGCTACCTCCCCCAATAAACACATTCAAAAAAAAATCTACATGTGGAACAATCCTCAATGAAAACAAACTACAGACTGGTAGAAACTCTCATACAACAAAGGCTGTAAAGGAAGATTCACACAGAGTTGAGCAGGAAGGGAAGAGAAGTGATCGAGTTGAGCAGGAAGGGAAGAGAAGTGATCAAGTCAGGGGCTGTGCCCCTAGGAGGGGGCACAGAAGAGGGGAGGATTACATGGGCTCACAGATCCTACCTGTGGAGTGAGTGGTTTGAACCACATATTGGGTGCCCCAGCCCTGGGGTCCCACATTAAGAAGACAAGTCCCCTTACCTAACTGGTTTGAAAACCAGTGGGACTAACAGGAGGGCTGTAAGAAACCAAGACCCCACTTGTGCAGAGTGTACAAATGCTTGCTTATGCCCAAAGTAAGGTGAAGGAAGCAGAGTGAAACTGCAGGGCTCTGGCTGGCTTCCCCCAATCCCAGTGTGTGCCCCAGCCCATCCTGAGCATCCACTCTAGCACCTTTAGCTTTGTGCAGCTCCTGACATGGGCAAAGAATGCCGTTGCTGAGGAGAGTGCACAGTCGAGGGGGGATGGAGCCTGCTTGAACCTGGCATGACATCCAAACAGGACGAGGGTGGCCATTACTGGGGTTCATGGAGGCAACAGATCAGAAGTGGCCTGGAGCTCTGACTGTTGTGCCAGGATGATCCTGGTATGTTCAGTGGCCTGAACTGGGTACCTTCTGGGGCCCATCTTGCTCCAGTGATGCTCCCCCTGGGATGAAGTTGCTGATGCTGAGAAGAGGGGAGAGCACACACTAAGAGGGGGAGGCATCAGCTTGACCTGATCCTGAGGGCTTCCACTCCAGCACCTCGGGACCTGACCCTGCCCTTGATAGGGTGATGACAACCACTGAGCATAGGAGAAGCCCTGGCTCACACCTGGCTCTGGCTCTAGCCACTCCAACTCCAACCCCACTTCCCACCAAGGTGATAGCTGCTAGCATATCCTGGGAGAAAATATGACCCATGTTCACTTCAGATCCACCTCTCCCATCAAAGCCACTGGGCACACATAGACTACACAGGAACCCTCCCACACAAGGACACTGCTTCAAACCAGGATAGGTAGCTGCTTCACCTAATCTCATAGAGACAGAAAAAGTTAAGCAAAATGAGAAAACAGAGAAAATTATTCTAAATGAAAGAACAAGAAAAAAAAAAGCCCTGAAATAAACAACTAATGAAACAGATAAATAATTTACCAGATAAAGAGTTCAAAGCAATAATAAGAAGAATGCTAACAGAACTAGAGAAAAGAGTGGATGAACACAGAATTCTAACAGGGAATTAGACAATATAAAAACCAGTCAGAGCTGAAGAATACAATAGCTGAAATGAAAAACATACTAGAGGGAATTAACAGCAGACTAGGTCATACAGAAGAATGCATGAGATCTGGAAAATAGAAAATAGGAATCACTTAATCAGAACAACAAAGAGAAAAACAAATTAAAATAACAGTTTAAGGGACTTCTAAAACAGTATCAAATGTACTAACATTTCCATTATAAGTGCAGCAAGAGAAAAAAGTCACATAGAAGAGAACCCTATCAGCTGATTTTTTCTGCAGAAACTTTGCAGGTCAGAAGGGCATGGCATGATATATTTAAAGTGCTGAAAGGGAAAAACCTACAAACTAGGATACTAGCAAGATTATTATGCAGAATTGAAGGAGAGATGAATAACTTCTCAGACAAGTAAAAACAAAAAGATTTCATCAATACTAAACCAACCCCAAAAGAAATGATAAGGGGTCTTCTCTAAATGGAAAAGAAAAGGGTACAACAAGAAGTAAGAATTTATAGAAAAGGAAAAATCCTACTAGTAAGGGCAAATGTATAGTAAAGGCTGTGGATCAACAATTAAATAATCCAGTGTGAAGACTAAAAGAAAAAAATGTAAAATCAGCTATAACTACAATAAAGAATTAAGGGACAAACATGAAGATGAAAAACATGACATCAAAAACACAAAACATGGAAGGATTAAAAATGTAGATCTTTTATAATGTGTTTGAACTTAAATGAATATCAATTTAAAACGAGTAGGTATAGTTACAGGTCAACATAGAGGAAGACAATGGTAACCACAAATCAAAAACCTACAGTAGTTAAAGATTTCATACTGAGTGAAGTAAGTCAGACAGAGAAAGAGAGATGTCATATGATATTGCCAATATGCAGAATCTTTAAAAAAAGAAATGATACAAATGAACTTATTCACAAAACAGAAACAGACTCACAGACTTAGAGAATGAACTTATGGTTACCAGGGGGGAAGGGTGGGGGGGAAGGGATAGTTAGGGAGTTCGGATTGGCAAAAAATAATTGTAAAACACTATATTGTACACCCGTAATTTATATAACATTGTACATCAACTATGCATCAATAAAGAAAGTTGAAAAAAAAAACTAGACAGAAAGGAACTAGCATACAACTAAAGAAAATCATCAAACCTCGAGAAGAAACCAAAAGAAGAAGGAAAGAACAGAAAAGAAACATCAAAACAACCAGAAGACAAGTGACAAAATGGCAATAAGTACATACCTATCAATAATCATGTTAAATGCCAATAAACTAAATGCTACTGATTGGATTTATAAAGATCCATTTATGTGCTACTTACAAGAGACTCACTTCAGAACTAAAGATACACACAGACT